>NW_006913267.1:600000-794758 GCF_000281105.1 Coniosporium apollinis CBS 100218
TATAGAAGTAGACTATAGTATAGCTAGTATAGAATAGAAGGTAGATAAGAAAGTAGTTATAGTAGTTATTATATAAAAGATACTAGTAGTAGGGAGTATAGTTAGAAAGATATACTTCTAGAAAAATAATATACTAGTAGCTATACTAGTAGTAGTATATATGCGCCTAATAATACGCTAATAGAGGTAAAAGTATTTAAAATAGCTTATTTTCTTAGTATTTTAGCTTATAAGCGCGCTTTATATCTTATTTAATAGACTTATAAAAAGTATAGATTTCTTTCTATTATTATTATATCTAGTATTGTAGATATAGTATTAGAAATCTATAATAAAGAAGATAAAGTTATAATTCTTTTAATAGAGCTTAGTAATCTTAGCTTAAGTAATTACCTTAGAGTTTAGGTTACTAAAGAATAGTTTAAGATACTTAATTATTTTTTTAATAGAGCTAAACTTAAGTATACTATTAGTAAGAATATAGAAGAAAGAGTACTTATATAGTACTCTTTAGGTAACTATATAAGTATAAGATTTAGTTAGCTTTAGTAGAGTACTAGTTAGTATTAATACTAAGCTTTATATAAATATTTATAATAAAGAGGTAGAGGGTAGTATAATTAGAACTAGAAAATAGTTCTAGATTAGAAAGCTTCTCTAACTTCTTAGTAGAGATAGTATTTAGTTAAATAGCCTAAGTAGAGAGTTATGCGATTTGCTTAGTTACTTCTAAGTATATAATAACTATAGTATTATACTATATAGTTATTATACTATACTACTTAGCTATTATATTATACTAGTATATAATATTCTTAAGCTATTCTTTAAAGATACTAGTATAGATATACATTTTATTAAACTAGTTTAAGAGATTAGTAAAGAGCTTATACTAGATATTAGAGTTTTTTAGAACTTCTATAGTAAGTACTATAGGTAAGTTAATAGCTATAGAAGCTTATAGAGTATTAGAGGTGTTACCTATAGCTCTAGATACTTTAAAGAAAATAGGGGAATATATAATAGTGTAACGAGGTGCTATTACGAGATAATAAAGATTACTATAATAGTTAGGATTCTAATTAAGGAGGTAGGGAATAGTGCTAAGATATAGTTAATAAGGTGAGAATTAATATTATATAGTGAAATTAGATTAAGTTATAAAGAATACTAGATTCTTATTTAAGTTAAGCACACTATTCTAAATTAGTCCAGAATGGTGTCTTCTATATATTATAGGTTAGAGTAAGTACCTCTATACTTTACTCTATCTACTCTATTTACTCTATTTATTTTAGCGTACTCTACTATAGATCTAGTAGAGTATACTAAGGTTTATAGAGTATATTACGTTTTAGCCTATACTAGCTAGTATACAATTAGTCTACTAGCTCTTATTCGTAATAAATAGACTATAGCTAGACTATAATAAGGGATAATTAGAGAGTATAATATAATATTATAATATAAAAAGACTTAATACTAGAACTTAATTTACTAGAGTGATAAATAAGAGATTATATAAGGTTAGAAATTATAGAAAGAAAAGTAAAAAGAAAACTCTATAAGTAGAGTATATAGCTTAGTTATATAACTCTAGAATAACTAAAAATCTAAATACTAAGAAATACTAAGTGTAAACTATAATAAGTATAGGCTGGAATTAATATCTATAGCTCTAATAGAGCTATAGACCCTTCTTATACTATATTTAGAGAAACTCTATCTATAAGTACCTCTTATAGATATTTAAGTTCTATTCTCTTTTTCTATACTCTAATTCTAGTCTAAGTTCTTTAGATTTTAATAATCTAATTTCTCTATCTTTGTAATAGGTGCTATCTCTAGATAATAACACTAACTACTATAAAGTAGTATAATTCCGATTAAGGAGTTAAGAGATAGAGTAAGATATAATAATAGATTAATATTACTAGATAATAATCAAATATATTATAAGAATATAAGATTCTTATATTAAGTTAAGTATACTATTCTAAGGATAAGAATAGTGCTATCTATATACTATAACTTTAAGTAGGTACCCTTATACTATACTTAATCTACTTAGTATACTCGGTTACTAAGTAAAGTAAGTAGACTAATTACCTCTTAGTAGCGCTCTAGTACTTAGTCCTCTTAAAACCTCTTAGTACTAAGCACTTGCTTAGTAGCGCGCCGCACTTCTATTCGTAATAATCTTCTAGTCTAATTTAGGCTTAGAGTATCTAGAAGATAGAGTTAAAATTACTATATCAGATACTTAGACTTATTCCTTTTCTAGTAATATTCTACTTATATCTATAGAAGTTTCTTAGAAGTCTATTATTAACTAGTAGTTTTAAAGGGCTTCTAGTATAGCTATATTACTAGTAGCCTTATATTATCTTCGAGTAGAAGTTTATATACTAAAAGAAGGAAATTAGGTAGACTAAGAATACTAGTAGGTATAACTTATTATTCTAAAATAGTATAAGCTACTACCCTCTAAGAAAGGCTAGAGTGAAGTGCTTTATTCTACACCTAATAAGCCTATTCTAGACTATTTTAATATAGTTATCTATAGGTAATTCTATATAGCTCTTAAGATATATCTATCTACTATATCTAATTATACTCTATTACAATTATACTATTTACAGGCTACCCTATAAGAGTTTGTGATAGTAATAATTAATATTTTAAATAATAAAGAGTGGTTAAACTAGAAACTAAACTAGATACTATAGTAGAAGTTAATCTATAGACTAAACTAGAAGCTAAGCTAAAGAGAAAACTAGAATAGAACTTACTTATTAAATAAGCTAAAAGACTAACTAAAAGTTAAGCTAGATATTAGAGTAGGTTAAATATAGAGAGGAAAGAGAAGAATAGAAGTAAGTAAGAAACTAAGTAAAAGACTAAGAAATAAGCTAAAAGCTAAACCATAAACTAATTAAGAAATATACTATAAAGTAAACTATAAAGTAAATTATAAAGTAAACTATAAAGTAAATTATAAAGTAAACTATAAAGTAAACTACATAGTAAACTATAAACTAAGCTATAAACTAAACTATAAACTAAACTATAAACTTAGCATATAAGTAATCTAAAAGTTAAAGTACTAAAAAAATACAAGAAAGTAGGTAAAAAGAAGGACTATCTATATATAAGTTAAAGAGTACTAGAAGGATTTAAGAAGGGGAATACTTCTTATTAAAAAAAAAAGAATAGGGAGTTTGAGAGAGATTCTTCCCCTTAGAAAGTAAAAGAATATTTTCTATTACTTAAGTAAGAAAAAAATAGTTTTTCTACTAGAATCTATAAGATAAGAGACTAATATAGATACTATAGTATATTCTAAGCTAAAACTGAATAATACACTAGAATTTAAATAGATTCTAAATTAAGGTAGAAATTAAAATAATGAGTAAGCTAGAAAGTAAACTAAAAAGTAAACTAAAAAGTAAACTAAAAAGTAAACTAAAAAGTAAACTAAGATATAGACTAAGAGATAGATTAAGATATAAACTAATAGATAAACTAAGAAGTAATCTAAGAAGTAAACTAGTAATAGACTAGAAAGAATAAAGAAAAAACTAAAATCTATATATAAAAAAGAATAACAATTATTTATAAAATAGAGAGAACTAGGGGTATTTCAAGAGAGAGAACGCCTCTTATATATAAGAGAAAGAATAATAGAGATTTAAAGAAAAAAAGTCCTTTTTCTAAAATATAGATAAACTAAACTCTCTTTGTTAATACTCTAAACTATTTTAGTATAAGATAAGTATATCTAGTATTTCTAAGACAGATCTATCTACTAAGCTAGATTATAAAGAAGTAGCTTAGTTCTATAAGTAAATAATTATTATTATTTAGAAACTAAAGAAATAGATATACCTAGTATAAGCTATCTATAAAAATAGTACTAATTACTACTAAGTCTCTATACTAGAGTACTAAGTTAGTAATAGAGTATATCTAGATACTTATAATCTATAGTCTAATTATCTACTCTAAAAGCTCTTATATAAGTACTATAGCATCTTTTATATTACTTAGATTATTAGTGTATATAGCTACTATCTAGAGATTCTATAATTCTAGTATTACTATTCTATATTTTATATTTTACTAATCTAGCTCTCTACTAATAATTTCCCACTAGAATAAGCTTTACTATTTTCTTTTTTCTATTTAGATACTTTAGTAGAGAATATATAGAATATAAACTAGATTCTTAACTTATAGAACTACTATAGATACTTTAAGGTACTTATAGACTAGATTAGCTTTAATAAGAACTTCTAGAACCTCTTCTACTATATACTAATAGCTTTTATAAAAGTTAATAATTTCTTTATATACTACTTTTCTAAGTCTAGCTATATTTACTAATTAGAGCTTAAGGCTTATAGCCTCTTAATATTTTCTATAGAGTTAAATAAGAACTTTAGTATTAAATCTAAATATAATTCTAGCTTAAATATCTTATAAAAACTAAGCTTTTAAAGAAAAGCTACTATTATAGTTTAGACTTAGCATTTTCTTATATATAGATCTTTAGTTATTCTAGAGTTATATAACTTAGTTATATACTTTACTTATAGATATTTCTATCTATTTTTCTTACTATATCTTTTAATCTTATATAATATCTTATATATTACTCTAATAAATCAAGTTCTAGTATTAAGCCTTTCTATATTATAATAATTACAATATCTAGCTAAAAGTAAGATAGTCTATATAAAATTAATCTAGAATAGCCTAGAAAAGCCTAGAAATATATATACATTCCCTTTCTTTACTAGACTATCTATATTAGAAAATAGTATTCTTTCTATAAATATACTTTTTACTATAATTACTAGAGCACTAGCTATTTCTATCTAAATAAAGGAAAATAATAGAATTCGTTACTATTTATTTCTTCTTACTACCTCTAGGGATTAATTGGATTAGAATGGGCTAGAATGGGCTAGAATAGAGTAAGAAAGCCTATACTTTATTCTTAAGAACTATTATAGATAAAGCTATCTTTAGTATATTTGTTTTAGTCTAGTTATGTATTTCTAATACTTTTATTAAGAAGTCGGGTAGCTATATATACTAGAATATCTATAGCTTTAGAGTACTAGCTAGATTAGAGATTTACTAGAAAGAGCTAAAAAGGCCTAGGAAATCCTAAGTATTCTAAGTCTTATCTAGTAGTAATTATAGTCTTTCTTAAAGTAATAGGTATATTATATTATTCTTTTAGAAAAGGTAAACTATTTAGCTTCTTTCTTTTAAACTATATAATAAGCCAAAAATTAGAGACCCTAGACTAAATTATTATACATAATAAAATATAATATAAGAGTTAGTAAATATATATATATAACTCTTAGCCTTTTCTATAGTATCTATATAGAGAGTAGCTATAATTATATTAGATTAGTCTTGAAATAGCTAGATTATTATATTATTCTTTAGAGCTAGTTAATTTATACTAGAACTAGCTTAAATAGTCTAGAAAATACTTAAAAAACTAAATCCAATAAAGTAAAAAACACCTAAAAACTAGATGGAATTGGAGTAATTTAGAATAAAAATAGAGATTAAGAGTAAGAATATCTAAAATCGTGCTAGTAGTAATAGCGCGGATTAGTAAGTAATTATATTTAAGATTTCTAAAATTTCAAAATTTCCTAGCGAATTTATAGCTAGAGCTTAGTATATAATTTTCTAGGCTAATTCAGCCTATTTTAGATTAGACTCTAGTAACTAGAATATATACTCTTAAAGAAGAAAGTCTCTATTGTAAAGTCTTATAGATTAGCCTATAGGTAATATAGTTATAATATAGTATAACTAGATATAGTAGATAGGTATATTTAATAAGCTATATAGAGTAGTCTATAGCTAGTTGTATTAGAAAAGCCTAAAAAGAGCTTAGCGGGTATAGAATAAAGTATTCTACTCTAGCTTGTCTTAGAATGTAGCGGTTTATACTATTTAAAAGATAATAAGTTGTACTTACTAGTATTCTTAGTCTATCTAATTCTCTCTTTTGAATAGTATTACTATAGTTTGTAGAGAATTTATATAATTTATTGCATTTAGAGTATTATATACAAGATCTATAGTTCGAGTTTACTATAGGAATTACTTTCTAGAGATATATAATATATACTTATAGTAGCTTATAAATATAGTTTAATCTATACTATATTCTTTACTTGTTTTATTGTTTTATAAAAGGGTTATAGCTTAAATCTAGCTTTAAGAGCACTTTTTAATAACTCTAAAAACTATTTTAGTTTAAAATAGATATGTTTTATCTAGATAATAGTAAAGTTTCCTTCTCTTTTTAATAATTTTTTACTATTTTTATAGGTAATAACTAAGTTATAGATGGTAATAGAATAAATGTATTCTATATAGTAACTAAAGTGTAAGTCTACCTTAGAGGTTAGAGACTTAATCTTATTATAACTCTATAGTATTAGTATATTCAGTCCCTTAAAATAAAGGTATTTAACTAAATAATAATAAGCTATAAAAAAAGAATTTTTAATATATACTCTAATAGCTTTAGATTTTGGTGCTATTTATATAATAAAGACTAAATATACCTTGTAGAATAGAGGCTATAAAAGGAAAGAATAGTATAATAAGCTAGACTATAGTAAGCTTAAACTAAAGTAATTAGTATTAAATATTATATAATAACAGCTACCTTTAGTTTACTAAGATTATAATTAATATAATTAGTATAATTGAAACTAACTATACTAAGTATATTAAGTAAAATATAAACATACTTACTATAGCCTATAGTATATAATACCGTTATGTTAATACTAACTATAGATAAGATACTTATAAAAGGTAAAAAAGATATTTACCTCTAGTATAACTAGGGTAACTAGCGTAATTATAATTCTATATTATATACTTTAGATCTAAGTTAAAATTACTACTATAAGTAAGTAAGCTTACAATTAAAGTATATAGCCTATAATTAAGATAATCTAGTAGCTATAAGACTCGAATTACTTTATTAAGAATAAGTATACTAATAGTATAGTATAGAGTATCTACTAGTAATATACTAAGGGGGACTTTATATAGTATTTTAATTTATTTAGCCTTCTAAAGTAGAGAGTAAGGTATATATTGTAGTAAAGCTAACTATTTATATAGCACTTTTATAGTAGTACTATAATAATCTACTAGTACGCTACTTTAGTAAAAATAAGATAATAAAGCTCTTATTCTATAAATACTACTAAAGCTTAATAAAATAAATCGTCTATAAGTATATCTCTATATATAATATATGCTAGTAGATATAGGCGCCCTACTATTATTCCTATAGTAAAATATAAATATTACCCTATCTAAATCTTCTATAGTAAGAGATTATAATAGATTTTATTATAGAGTTACTACTAAGTAAGTGTAGCGCTAGTATATATACTATAATCTATATATTTGTTATCTACTATACTAAAATAGTAAAATATATTCCTACTATTAAGACTTTAGATTTAGCCTAGCTAGCTAATATCTTTATTAAAGAGATTATATAACTATTTAGTATTCCTAAGAGAATTATCTCTAATAAAGAAACTATATTTACTAGTAACTTTTAGTAAGACTTTTACTTTATAGTAAAGGTAAAATACTAGCTAAGTATAGCCTTCTATCTATAAATAGATAGTTAAATAGAGAGATAGAACTAAATACTAAAGTATTACCTATAAGTCTACTATAATAAGAAATAGAGTAACTAGGTATAGCTTTTGCCTCTAGTAGAGCTTATATATAATAATACTATATATAAAATAATAGATATTAGCCTATTCTATACCTACTATAGCTACTACCTCTAAGTAGAGTATAAATCTAAGGTAGAAAAGAATCGTATAATATCTACTATAGTAGAAGAAATCAAGAAACTATATTATAAGCAAAAGATACTAATAAAATACTAGAAAGCTACTATATAGTTATAGACTAAGTACTATAACTAAAAGTACTAATCTATAAACTACTATAGGGAGACTTAGTTATACTTTTAACTAAGAACCTTAACTAGAGACACTCTAATAGAAAGCTATTAGCTAAATATATTAGGCTATTTTATATAAATGAGCTAATTAGTAAGTAGATATATTACCTATACTTTTTTAGCTTCTATTATATTTACTCTATCTTTTATATTAGCCTTTTTTTAGCTATATTAAAGATAGTAAGATAATAGTCAAGAGCTAATATCTAGCTTAATAAATCTTAATAAAGAAAAGCCTATTAACTAATATATTATTAAAAATCTAAGAGGTAAAAAGATATAGTAGAGAGTTATTAAGTATTTAGTTGAATAAAAAAGCTAGTTAGAGGCGTATAATAAGTAGGTTATATAAAATAATATTAATAAAAATCTTATTTAGAAGTACTAAAAATAGGTTAAAATAGAAACAAAAGGGGAAAGTAGATAATATATAGATAATAATTATATAAAGTAATATTATAGGGAAATATATAAAGTAGTATTATTAATAGGTATAAGGCTCTAATGCTGTTAAGCTAGTAAAAAGCTAATAAACTACTATTACTTTCTCTACTTCTTTATACTATTTAGTATAGAAGATAATAGTAAGGAGCTACTTTTACGTATTATATCTTTTATTCTAATAGAATCTAAGCCTGCCTAAAATATATTAGTAAAAGAACTATAAATAACTATAAGATGCTATATATCTGGTATTATACAATATTTAAAATACTTTTTAATACTCTATTAACCCTTTAGATTTCGTGTAGCATAGTAAGCTATAGCTTTTTACTCTAGAGCTAGTAGTAAAACCCTTACTTATTAGTAGTATAAATAAATACCTTTCTATTTAGTTTATATAAAGCCTAAGCCGTAATAAGTATAGCCTTTGTAGTATTAGCTATTAAGTTACTAGTAACTTATAAGACTACTATCTTACTACTTATATAAAATAGCTTATTAATATAAGCTATAAACTCTATAGAAACCTATTAAAATATATACTAATAACTTATAAAATATAGTATAAATAATAGTAACTTATCTAGTTATATAGCTTTCTAATCTTTTTATAATAAATATACTTTATATACTCTATCTTAATATAGAAGCCGCGACCGCTCTTATAAATATACTTAGAGTAGTAAACATATATAGGCTTAAGTAGCTTAATTGGGATATAAGCTAAATATATAGTAATAGGTTTCTATTAAGAATTAATAGATAAAGTATAGCCTAACTACACGCCTATTAAACTTATAAATAGAGTACTAGAGGTTAATATTACAGCTACTAAGATAATAATAGCGAAATATAACTTAAAAGTAGAGGTTATTAAACTTTAGAAAAGCTAAGAGAGCGCGTAATATTTATATACTTACTAAGATTTATAATTTACTATCTATTTACCTTTATAAGCTTATTTCGGATTATAGCCTTATTTCTATCTACTTCTATATTACCTATAGTAATATAGCGCTTTTATATATTACAAATAGAGGCTTTAATAGTAATAAGTAAGTATACCGCTACTAAAAATAGCTATATAAGAAAAAGAAGACAGTTATAAGATATAAAGAGAGCCTTAAACTACGCCTAGGCTTTTTACTAGTAATACGCTAGCTAAGTAAGAATATATAGTAAATGCTTCTATATAATAGAAGCTTAATAGAATTTAGTCTCCTATTAAACCTACTATATTATTCTATCCACTCGTGCCTTATTATTACATCACTTTATTAACCCTAAGGATCTATATCCTCTAATAAAACTATACTGTCCTCTAAAATTTATATGTTAAAAATACTTATAGTGTGGTAATAAATACTATATAGCGAAATTATAAAAAGGATTAAGATAAACTCTTAGTTTAGCTTTATATTTTTAATATATTTACTTTATAGTACTCTATAACTACTAGTAAAAAAGCCTTAAGAATTTGAAATTTAACTATAACTATTAAGCTATAGTAGTTTACAACTATAAAGCTATAGAAGCTAGTAGTTACAGCTAGTATACTATAGCTATAGCTAGTACTACATGTAGCTTAGCTACGAAAATACTAACTACTAACTATACTAATTGTATATATATATCTTTTTAGATTATATATTTAATCTCTAGTAGAATTACACTTTTTCCATTTAGTATAAGATAGATATAAGCTACTAAAGGGACTCTATAATTTATAAAAGCTTGATTAAGGGGAAAAAAACGCCTAAGAGAGTAAAAAGAGATCCAATAGAGTAGAAAAAGTCTTAATAGAATAAAAAAAGCTTGATAGAGTAGAAAAAGACTTAATAGAATAAGAAAAGACTTAATAAAGTAGAAAGAAAGCATAAATTAATAGAAGAGTACTTATATAGCTAAAATAAACCTTAGTAAGCTTGAAGCCTTAATAGAGAATCTATAAATTCTATAAATTAATTAATAGTAAGACTATACTTTTCTCTATAGCTATAATATAGCTACATTAATTCTTAAGAGTAGAGATTATACTATAGTCTATAGACACTTAGTAGCTAATATTATATACTTATTAAATATAGAAGTCTTTATAAAATCTAAAATTACCTTATATAACTTCTAGTACTTTTATGATTTAAACTATATATAGTTACTTATAGAGCTTAATCTATTAAATAAATATTATATTCTTTAGTTTAATAGTACAAGCATAAAATCTTTACATATGTAGATTATTATAAATAAACTCTAAATAACTTAAATAGATATAGTAGATAGTATACTAATAGAATGTATATTATCTAAATAGTAGAAGTTTCATATATACTAAAGAACAAGCTTAGTAAGCCTTAAATAATATAGTTTATCTAAAGATGTAGAAGATAATTAAGAATAATTGTATATATATATGTATATATTTAGAGAAGAATATAAAGAAAGAAGAGAAGAAATATAATAATAGAGAGTGAAAGAGTTTCTTTTTCTATTTTAAAAGAGAGAAAAAAGAATTTAGAGGAAAAACTCTCTTCTAGAAAGTAAGTTATCTATCTTCTACTTAAATAAATAGAAACTTAGTAACTATATAAAGAAATTCAACTAAAATAAAAGCTAAAATAGATACTATGCTATATATTAAGCTAGAGATAAGCTAGAGACTAGACTAGTATAATAGGTGCTATCTCTAGATAATAACACTACTACTAGAATATAGTATTATTCCAATTAAGAGATAGAGGATAGTATACAATACAATAAAGTTAGAATAATATTATAAGGAAATTAATTAAGTATATTATAAGAATACTAGTTTATTTTTTTAAGTTAAGTATACTACTTTGATAAATAAGAATAGTACTACCTATATACTTAAGTCTATAGCTTATACTCTTACATCGTAATTCTCTTAATACTATCTCTCTTAGTAGAATAATCTATATCTACTAATAATTCCCTTAATATAACTCTTCTTAGTAAAATAGCCTATATTAAATTGCATGCTTTTCTAGAAAATATTGTTTTTTGAATATTATATTATTCTAGGAAATCTTTTCTAGAAATTACTAAGGGTTATAATAACTAGAAATTAGATTCTAAGCTAAATTAAATTAGAATATAATTTAGAAGCTAAGATAAAAAGTAAACTAAAATTTAACTAGACTAGAAAGAAGATTAAGATAATATTTAGAGAGTATTCTAAAAATTACACTAAGACTATAAGCTAAGTAGTATAGTAGTACAGAAGGTTTATTATATAGGAGTTAGTACAGAATGTATATATAGAGGTTTAAGGTTCTTTAGATAGTTAATTACTAGTTATATTATAGTATTAAGTAGTATTATACTCGTTCTATATACTATCTAGTCTTATATAATCCATTACTACTAGATTCTTAGAACTACCTTCAAGATTTTAGAGCTACTAAGCTACTAAGATACTTAAGCTACTTAAGCTACTTAAACTACTTTTTAGAGTTCTATTCTTACTTAATCTTTTACTTCTTTGCTAGTAGAAGTAGAATAACTATATTTTTAAAAATTAAGTAGTTTAAACTATTTTTTTTAAAAGTTCTATAGGTGTATATTTAAGCTGCTTCTATATATAGTAGTAGTTAAAGCTAAATAGATAGAGCTAGATATAAAGCTAGATAGATAGAACTAGACTTAGAGCTTTATAGAGTAGCTTAGTAGCTTAGTAGCTTAAGTAGCTTAGGTATTTCTAAGTATTCTAAGTATTCTAAGTATTCTAAGTATTCTAAGTATTCTAATAAACTCGATAAGCTTAAGAAGCTTGAGAAGCTTAAGAAGTCTAAGAAGTCTAAGAAGCTTAATTTAGCTAAGTATATAAGCTTTCTTATAAGCTACTTGCAAGATAGATATAGACTTAGTACTTCTAAGATCTTAGAGCTATCTCTAAGATCTTAGAAGTAATAAAGACTTTTACTAATATAAGCTAAAAATTAAGCTAGAGAAATTAAGCTAGGAAGAGAAGAATAATTTCTATGTATAAAATAAATATATATAGAATAAAGAAAACTAGAAGAAGATTTAAGAGAAGAAATAGAAGTACTTAAGAAAAGTAATACTCTTTATAAAATATAAGAATAACTAATTATACTAAACTCTCTTTATTAATACTCTAATCTATTTTAGTATAAAATAGATATATATAGTATATAAAGCACTTACTAAGTTAATATTACAATGTAGTATTAAGATATACAGAGGTAAATACTATAGTGAGACACTTAGCGCGAACTCTTAGAAGCGGATTTAGAGCGATCTACCGTTAGCTTACCGCTATCTTAGCAATTTCATGATTTTCCGGCGACATGAGTAAAAGCCCGATGAGCTCGAGCGGGTTTTTTCCTTCTCAGTATTTCATCAACATGCTTCTGCCGACAACACCATGCCTAATGTCTCCATAGACTTCACCTGCATGGGGGATATGATCGCATGTCATAACAAGGCTGCGTCTCCTCCACAGTACTTTTGCATCAAGCAAGAGGATTTCTGATGTGAATACGTGGTCGGTCTGATCGATTGCAATTGTCCTGATCTCACCTGATATAGCCGGTATAGGGGTGCGTAAAGCAGAATAGTCGTTCGCTGAATTGCGCGACACTCACAGGCGTCAGGTACTCGTTGCCTTCGCGCTCAGTGCAGCCTTAACCTTGCTCTCCTTCATATTCTGCCTTCTCCTCCAGCCAGCGTCAAAGCCAGAGAGATGGAATCCTCTTGATCAGTGGCTTGAAGTCAAGCTTTGCATTCCACTGCAAGAACGTCTCGGCTTTAACCGCTCGTGAAAGTTTGCGGCATGTCTTTTTGCGGTCGTCCTTAGCCTTAGCGACCAACAACTTGTTGTTGGGATTGCTATACTTATCGCCGCTTTCAAAATGCTGGACGATGGCTCCATATCCGTCTATCACTTCTCAATCATCATCAATCTCGCGTGGCTCAGCTCGAATACCCATCTGACATCACTGCTTATTCTTCGAAGATGGCTCTCGGATCAACGAGCAAGGACACAAAATCATCCTGACTCCAAAAGACTCAAAGCCGGCTCCCCACTTATCAGGATTTGGCGTGCTCTATGCATGGTTATACTAGCAATCCTCCTCATCGAAGCCATAATAACCTCTGGATGTTGGAACTGGAACTGGCGGTTCAACTGCCCCGCTAAATGTGTCCCTCGCCACCGAGCCGGTGGCGTTCTCAAGAAGTGGATGATAGCGAGCCTTGTCTTGCTGTTGATCGACTATCAGGTGTTCCTCATTCTCACCTTTGAGACGTCCACGGACCTATGGATCAGCATCCGCACCAACCTTCAAAGCGTTGATCCTCCTAAGTTTCTCACGTCAGAATCAATCAAACCAAATCATAAATGGCTACGCAAGTTCTTCGTGGCCGTCTGGTTCCTCTTCGCTTCGAACTCCTCCATGTTGTCGGAAAGATCATTTGGGTTGCTCTCGGAGTTGTGTGGTGGATGGAAGACCGTGCGACTGGGCACTTGCTCATGAGCCAGGCAGAACAAGATAGAGAGGACACCCTAGGCTTCGGCCAGCTTCTACCGCTCATCCTGCTCATGCTTCCATCCATGGTTTTCGTGGAAGCGTATCACGGTGAGACAATGCGACTCGCTACACTTTATGCTTGTCCTTCCATTAATCAACTAACCGATACTTCGCAGACAAGGCTAAGACGATGACTGATATCCTGCGAAGAGACACTGAGAATGAAGTTGGTATGAGCAAGCTGGATAGCACGCCAAGCCTCTGAAATCTCGGGCCAGTGCACTCGGAGCCGGATCTCCTGCTTGCGGGACTGCAGCCTCTACCGCAGCAGGTGACGCCCGCTGCTGCTGCGCCAGTCTCGCAAGGCAGCAGTTCCGCTGTGTCTATAGACACTGTCACCGCGGCTTAGCCTGAAAAGCGAGATTCTCGCTGCCAGCAGTCGTAGGCTGTTCTGATTGTAAGGGCATAACATTCTACGTTGATGTTGTGGCTTTTCCTCTGTATTTAGCTTTCAGTGCAGTCGAAGCGGCGCTAATAGTTTTAAAACCCACGAAATTTCACTTGTACTAGCTGCGTTTATTTTATATGTATATATTATGATTGTCTACATGCCTTTGTATTGAGATAGTCTTTAGCTTACTGCAAAGTTCCGCATAAGGCTAGTATTGCTAATATTCGGAAGGGTTTATAGATGTTCAGGAGAGACAAGAAGTGAAGCGAAGCCGGCGGGTAGAGAACGATATTTCAGTACATCTACTAATAGACTCAGTACTCTAGCAACGCCCGTCCCTATCATGAACTGCGTTACTACCAAGAGGAGAAAACCGTGCAACCGGCCCGTCGAACTGAGCTCACGTCTGTCCATATCGATCCCGACACCGCTAGGCTTACTCCGACCGTGACGCCCCACCCCTCCGCTCAAGCCTTAAATATCCATCGCTCGTGAACAAAAATTCTAGCCATAGTACACAGAAACCACCTTCACCACTCCCCTACCGCCCACAAACCTCCCCCCCGCACACCCCAGCACTCAGCACCCCCAGCCCCCCCAAAGCAAACAAACCCCACCCCAGCGCCGCCGCCTCCGCCTCCTCGACCACCGTATCCGCGCCCACGTCCTCGTGCTCCAACCCCTCCACCTCGGCTGCTACATCCGCGGGCGGGACATACGGGCCTGAGTCGTCGTCCTCGGAGTCCTCAATGCCATGCAATGCACTGGTGACGGAGGAGGAGGGTGTGGGGCGGGGGTGGCGGATACTCCTCCGCAGTTCCCTTGCTGAGCTCGTGGAAGCGGTTGGCGCAGCAAGGGTAGCGGCGTCTTTTCTTGGCCTGCCGCGTCCGCGTTTGGAGGTGGGTGAGGCGACGGTCTCGACAGGCCCGTTGGGTTTCGGCTTCTCGCCCTCGAAGCTCACGTGTTTCTCCTCCTTCTGTGCGGTCTTGAACGGCACAGTGGCGGACAGCATATCCCCGACATCGAGCCCGCGCACGACGGCCCAGAGACAGAGGCTCAGCGCCGAGAGGAGCACATCCCAGGCGACGGCGCTGATGGCAGGATTGTCGGAGAGGGCGCCGAGGACGCGGGAGAAGGCGACGCGGGCGAGGTAGAGCGTCGAGTGCTGGGTCTCGGGATGCGAGTTCCATATGTAGCTGTATTCGCGGTAGGTGGGTGGGGGGGAGTTGTCGAGGAGGGCGGTTGCGGTTTGGCGGGCGTGGAGGAGGAAGCTGATTATGCCGAGGGTCTTGAATATTGTGGCGCTTGAGCGGTGAGCGGAGTGGACGGAGGAGTGGGTTGAGCCGAGGACGGCGGGGGCGATCTGGTGGGCTGTTAGGAATACTGCACGTGGATGGGAATTAGGACCAGGAGGGTTTCCCAGCAACGCACCCGTGGTATTAGCGTCATGAGGATCAGCATGCCGAAGTACGCGATGCGTAGTGGCTGGGTGAAGATGAGGTAGTCGACAGCAAGTGGCATGAGGGCGTTGCAAGCTAAGGACATGACAGTGGGCAACAAATAGGCCATCGGGTTTGGGGTCCACTGTGGAGCCCTTGTTGGCAACTTTGACGGCGCAAGATGAACCGGCGTAAGTAGTAGAGTAATCCAAAAGAGGCTCTGCGCGGCGCTGAGGCTTATGGTCTGGGCAAGAGCAACGAACGTGCAGAGGACGTGCTTGGGCATGCCTCTGCGTCTTCCTACACCGTGCTGTCAGTTGCAATTGTCCGCAGCGACGAGGGGTTATGAGCGCGTCGCAAACCTTCGACTCCAACGAAAATGCTCCACGCGATCATGCTGGGAACCAGCTGCTGAGCCCACCAGAGTCCCTTCGAGTTGCCCAAGACCAAGTGGTCATCCCCGGTGGAGTACTTTGTATCCTGCCACCATCTCCCAAGCTTCACATCTGCGTACGACGTGAGGCCGCCGCCTTCTCTGTCTCTGGTGCCGCCATACCATCCGCTCCAAAGAGTGTTAGGCGCGTCCTCGTTGTGATGCGAGGCCCAGTCGAGGTAAGAAGAGACGCGTCGGCTGATGCCAAAGTACGCTGCTAGGAGAAAGCTGAGGGCGGCAAGAACGGTAAAGATCCGGATGTCGCGTGTGCGCTTGGACTGTCGCTGACGGGTCTCTTGGGATGGAGGCAGCGCGGCCGAGGCGTGATCAACGAAGCGAACAACGACAAACAGCAGCAGACCAACGGAAACGGTCTGCGCGAAGTATGCGACCATGGGGATGAGATTGGAGTCCGCTGTGTCTGATTCGAATGGCGCCATGCTGGGGATGATGCTCTTTTGCGACGGCTGTGACGGATAAGTAGCTGTGCTGAAGGCGGAGAAGCGAGCGCGACGGGCGCATCTTTGTCGCTGATATATGCAGACAGATCTCTGAAGCTCCAGACCAGAGGCTGGCGGGCTTTAGGGGGGCTGGCGCGTTATGATGGCATTCCTGTTTTGATGCGCTGCGGCGGGACGGACCTTGCGACGCGCGCGGAGCTGTTCCCCGCGATGAAACCTCGAAGCTTTGGATCGTCTCAGCCTGACGGGGCGTCAAACGGCGCATCGTAAATCGCAGTCACGTGACTATCTAGCATCCATCGCGTTTGACGCTTGACACCCTAGAAGCACGGCGAAGGGAGGTGGGGAAGAGCTACCGAGTATTCTCTGTAGCTACTGACCGTCACACGTCATGTATCACCTCTTCAAATCCATCTACCTCCACGCCACCAGCAAAGAAGGTACCACCCTCCCGTCCCCCCGCCGTCTCCCTCCTCTAACTCCTCCTCAGAATACTCCATCCTGCTCCTCGGCCTCGACAACGCCGGCAAAACCACTCTCCTCGAGCAGATCAAGGCGCACTACTCGACCCACGCGCACCCGAACCTCAAAACCGTGCCCACCGTCGGCCAAAACGTTGCCACAATCACGCTGCCAGACCTCTACCTCAAGATCTGGGATGTAGGCGGCCAGCACTCTCTCCGCGGGCTATGGCAGAGCTACTACAGCAGCTGCCACGCCATCGTCTTCGTCATCGACTCGACCGACGTTGGGGATGCAGACATAGCCCGCTTGGCCGCCGGAGCATCCTCAGCGGATGAAGAGGGCAGGCTGGAGGAGTGCAGACTGGTGCTTGAGGATGTGCTGCAGAACCAGGATACTGAGGGCGTGCCCGTGCTCATTTTGGCGAACAAGCAGGACAGGGAAGACTGCGTCGAGGTCGTGCGGATTAAGGAGGGGCTTGTGAGGAAGGTGTTTGAGGGCGAGAAGGGCGGGAGTGTGAGGGATAGTAGGGTGTTGCCGTGCGCGGCGCTGACGGGGACAGGGGTGCAGGAGGCGGTGGAGTGGATTTGTTCGAGGGTCAAGTGGAATAAGGAGAGTCGGCCTCCTGTCATGCGATGAGGGGAGGGGCTGGTCGATCATGGGCCAGCAAAAGAAGGTTCCAGCGTAGACAAGGCACTTCGCTGCGACGAACAGCCTAACATAGAGCGGGCATCATAGCTGGCTGCTCGAAGCAGAGTCAGACCAGAGGATGTCGAAACTAACCAACCTTTGCTGTATGACGGAGGGCGCTCGAATAGCGACATGGTGCGATGGGAAGCATGAGAGGTGGTCGTAGAGAGAGAGCGCTAGAATTCGAGAGGAATGGCGAGCGGTTGAGACTGGGTTATAGATGAGCAACGAATCAAGTAACGCCGTCAACTCCACCCAATGCCCGTCGTGAATAACCTCGTATGACTCCCCGCTGCCAAGTGTTCGTTCGCCGCTCACGACCTAATAAGCCCCCCTCAAGCAAAATCATTCTCCGCCACCCTCTTTCCCGGGCTAAGCTGCGGCGTCAGCGGCACCGTCCCCGTCTGTCTCCCACTTCCCACCGCCAGTCCCGCTGTCCTGCCACCACCACCACCACCACCACCGCCACCCCTCTCCCTAACAGCAGCATCATAGCTCGGCGGCCCTCCCCCAGTAAACGCAGGATCCTCCATATGCCTGATGCTGTTGTTGCGCGAGCTCTTCTGCTGGCTCACTCGTCTAGCGTTCGCGGCTTGCATATCCGCGAAGTTCTCGTCGTATTCTCTACTTCCGGTTTTTTGGCGGGAGGCGCGTTTGGCGCGGTAGTCCGAGGCTTTGGAGTAGCCGAGGCCGAAGCAGCCGAGGAGGAGGGCAGCCATGTTGATGGGAGCGGATTATGGAGAAGGAGATGTTTGGGTGGTTATGGAGGTCTGGAGGACGACTAGTTTTGAGAACCTGGGGCGACTGGTTGTGAAGAGCCCTGGAAGGTTTCGGATGGGGGTCGCGTGACTGAGGACTACTTGAGGTTGAAGTGATACAGATGCGAAGTTGTGGAGATGCGTTGGAAATGGCAGAGTGGAAAGTGGAAAAGCGACTGAAAGGACCCGACAGGTTCTTGTCAGGATGACGGCTTACATACTCTTTCCTGTTCCATAACCGTTGGCCTAAAGCAGATTTCTCCACTCGATTGCTTAGAGTGACGACGGTTTTTTGGTCTTGTCGTCATCACGAAGCGTGGCTCAGCTGGGCAGGCTTGGGGCCTTTCGGCCTGTCAGTCGGCCCGCGCGCCTGTCAGCCGTTTGTAATTTATTTTTGACAGTTCCCGTCTGATAGCTCGCGGTCTCTTGGCAGGCGTTGGCGCGTTCAAGTTCAAGGGGCCGTTCCGCGTCCCGCTCTCCAGAACCTCCCGTCCCGTCGCCAGCCTCAGGCCAACTCTCCTTCATCACATCACATGCCCCTAGCCTGAGGCACCATTCCTGGATTCTTCGCCCATAGACCAGACGATAGCAATTGGCGCGGTTTGGTTCTGTTGCTGTCGTTAATCATCCTCTCTTTTTATGTTTACGTTTGTCTGTCCATTGATTGGGTCGTGATCAACCGGCAACATGCCACCCGCTGCGACCGTTTCCGACCTCGAAGCACAACGTCGTCTACAACCTCCCGGGACGCCGCACCGAACGGCAAAGCTAGACCCGATCAATGCCATTGTGCAAGACCTCAACGAGCGCTGGCAGCTGGACCTCCCCATTCGAGACGCACCTCATTCCCCAAGCACCACTGTTCGAGATCGACCCAACAAAGTTTACAACCACATAAAATATCTGTATCACAAATCAACAAGTGCATTAGATGGTGTTCGGGGAGAATTTGACAGGATCGCCCGCATCGGAAAGGAAGACAACATTGACGAGTTGTTACGGCTGCTAGATCAAGCGACAACGCTATGCCAAGAGCGAAGCACGAAAGCTGGATGGCGGGAATCGTTGAATGGTGCGCCGAGAAATCTGGAAGAGCCATCGAATTTCGCTCCCAGAATTCTGCGAGAACCATCAAAGGATGCCCCAAAGGCTGCCCCAAAGGTTACACGCGCAGCATCGGTAAAGAAATCCCCGCAGAAGAGACAAGCTAAGATACGTGAGTACTTGGCAATCTCCAAGCCGACCGAGAGCAGTGATGGCACGGCCGAATCTAGTATTTCTAAGTGCATTAGTATGTTATATATCTTATTCGTCAACTGTCTACGATTTCTTACATTTTCCGGGGCACGTGACAAAAGAATGATGCGTGTGAGCGGTACCGTCCAAGACTGTGGCTTCGATTGCGTAAATCGAATGTCTCCGCCTTTGGGTTGGAGTTGCGCATACTAGTGGGTGCAGAAGAAAGAGGCAAAAGTTAAGCTAATTTGTTGTAACAGCCGGCAACGGGGCCGTAAACTCAGTTCAGCGACAGCAACAACATCGACAATCCACTCTCTCCCCGGCTGTGCCAAATGCGAGACCTTCAACACCTCCGGCTCTTGACAGAGATGATTTTGCGACACCCCCACAGTCGCCCACACTTGCAGCGCAGGACCGCAAGCAGGAAATCTCGGCTCGGAAATTATCTGCGACGTCTGGCTCACGTCGACACTCTGGGCCTGCCGGGATCAATGGCGAGCCACGTCCGCCTCTCTCGGCCTCCAGAAAGCGTCCGTCGAAAGATTTTTTGTATGATGATTCTCCCGTGCCAAAGTTTCCATGTATCTCGAGCGAAAGGCAGAGATCCGTTTCGGACGGTATTTTCGCGGTGCTGCCGCGCTCTAATTGCAACCGTCGCGACACGGCACCCTTCGAACCTATCGTTCCATCCGCGGGGAGTTCATTCAACTCTACGCCCCGTTCCGCCAACGCCTCTTTCTCTACCGTGGCCGACGACCCACCGATTGACACGGCACAAACTTCCTTCAGTGACACAAGGCAAGGTGATCTTGACTCGTACAACAATATGCCTCCTCCGGGTAGCGGGACTACAGTTAGCGAGGATATGGAGTTCCATATGGCTCGTTTCCTCTCGCAAGAGCAAATGTTCCGCAGTCCGAGGCCTCAGCTCCTGGACACCGTTGCGCTGAGCGATGCCCTAGCAGCCACGCTTCCAAAAGCTCCTGCGAATAAACCAACAACACGGCCAAACGAGCAGAAACTTGACGTGGTCATCGATCCTGTTGTCGAACCCCTAAGTGAGTCTATGGAACACTTTCAGGTACGAGCATTGCCGAAACAGGGACTTTTTGTGGACGACGTACACGAGGGGTTGAGTAATGCGCCTCTGAGGGTTCGCTATGAAGTTTGCCGGGTGGCTTTGGCCAACGGGATGCAGCCTTACGACATCATGTCCACGTACAGACGGCGTTATGACAGCCAGAGTGCCTTGGCCGATTATTTCAAGAGTCATCCGCTGGTCAGAAAAATGCCAAAGGCTTCATCTTCCAAGGCCTGGATCGCAGCGGGCAAGAATTTCGAGAACGTCACTCTCAAAGGAAAGCTGAGCATCACTCCTGTCAACGAAGGCCCGCTCTTCCGCATGACTCTGGAACCTTTGCAGATAGAACAGTCGTGTCGCTTTCAGCGCGCATTCGGTGGCGATCGATTCCTGTACATCGATGTACCATCTCTGTTCGAAGCTGATCTGCCTAGCCATCTGAAGAACCAGTGTAACTTGAAGCGCAGACTCCGGGAATGGCTCCAGGTTGAGCACAGATTCCTCGGAAGAACCTGGCGTGCTTTGATGCTAGAAGACCGGAAGCGGAAGAAGTCGTACACTCAGAAAGATCCGGACAAAGGGCAGCGCATCACGCTTTTCGCGACAAGTGGCTGCGACAGTATCTGGAACGAGCCGCTCAGTGTGAATAAACCTGAGACAAGCATTGGGGAGTTGATCGATTGGTTTTTGTGCATCAAGAAGAATAGCCACCAGCCTTTCCCTAAGGCATACGCCCGACTGGAACTAGGTAAGTGCTTGGCACAGTGTACTGGCAGCTGAACTGATCATGCCGGATCAGGCTTATCGCGCACGCATCCTGCGTTGATCTTCCGCCCTAGCCAGATACGAAGGATCCAAGACGTGCACGCCGATGGGACGCCTGAAGCTACATGCTTCAATGATCAAGCACTGCTTTGGGAAGATATACATGATCCGGAAACGGTGATGAACGACGTGAGTGACCCTTTTCCCTTGCCAACCGTCTAGGTATGGATTTGATTATTATAATTCGGAAGCGTAAATATACAACACGCTATCGACCATCTCTCTCCAGTGGCGGAATCGGTATCTTAGGCGCCTCTATGTCTGTCGAGTAGCCCAAGACTGCCTCAAGTATTAGTGTCTAGTTTTCACTGCCCGAGGACGCCGGTACGCGACGTGCGGTAACGGTGGTGCTGGCTCCACAAGTCATACGACCACACCTCGATTCGCTCCTTGATCACTCGAAACACCTTAAATTCCACCAAGGGGCTTAGAGCCACCTTCAGGATACTCAAGCTTTGCTTGATAATTACCCTTAGTGGTTTGGTACCTGACCGCAAAGGGACTCAGAACTCCACTGATGTCTGCCGCAGCAATTGGGTAGACGGAAGGCCAGTCGCGCTTTTAGAGGACTTGCTCTTGTTTCCTACCTCTGATTTAGCTGTTGCCGCTTTGCACTTTATTGCGCATCCCGTGTACGGTTACTGATGACTCTGAATAGGGCTGCGCGAGGATGTCAGTCGGTGCGGCATTTGAAGTATGGAAGGCCCTTGGAAAGCCGGGGCCTGTTCCTAGTGTTTTCCAGGGTCGCGTTGCTGGTGCAAAGGGTCTTTGGATGATCAGCGCGCCAACATACTCGGAGCATCCTGATGACCGCGAGGTATGGATTGAAATATCCGACAGCCAGAATAAGTTCGAGCCTCACACCGAAGACTTGTCGGACGAGCTGTGCGACAAGAACCGCCTTGCATTCGAAGTACTCACTCATTCGAAGCAACCGAGAGCGACCGCTCTTCATGTCTCGTTCATCCCAATACTGCTTGATAGGGGAGTGCCACGGGAGCAGCTGAAGGACCTTGTCGTGGACTATCTTGGCTATGAACGCCAACAACTGATGGAGAACGTTACGAATCCTGTGTGGCTTCGCAAGTGGGTTAACGAGCAAAATTCCCTTTCAGAAGAGAGGAACCGTCAAGGTGATTTAGTTTGGCGAGCGGGCCTCCCGCTCCAGCCCGTGGAGGAAGCCATCTTCCTACTGGAGTCCGGTTTTACACCTACTAGCAACCAGTTCCTTGCTAAAAGCGTGCAAAAGCTTGTCGAACAGTATCTCCTCAAGTTGAAAGTTCGCCTTACCGTCCCACTGGGCCGCTCGTCAAACCTCTGGGGCATTGCAGACCCCTGTAGTACTCTCGAACCTGGCGAAGTGCATCTGAACTTCTCTACAAATTTTCAGGATGAAAAGTCTGGTGAAGTTTATCCACTGCTGGACGGCAGGGATGTTCTCATCGCCCGTCACCCTGCACTAAGGCGGTCTGATATTCAAAGGGCGCGGGCAGTCTTTAAGCCAGAGCTCAGTCATCTTACAGATGTGATCATTTTCTCGGCCAAGGGAAGGTTCCCTCTTGCGGCAAAACTCCAAGGCGGTGATTATGATGGCGACACCTTCTGGGTCTGTTGGGAACCGGACCTAGTGCGGTTGTTTAAGAATGCACCTGCGCCTTTCCGCCCACCAAAGCCAGAAAATTACGGCATTAAGGTTGAAAGAACCAAACTCGCAGAGCTGACAACAGGTCCAGATATAATCGATAGCTTTCTTGAGAGGAGCCTTGCTTTTAGGAGCAACGCTAGCATGCTCGGACGAGCGACCAACGACCACGAGAGCTTATCGTACACTAAGAACACATTAGACTCTCCCGGCACGAACGCCTTGGCCGATTTACACGATCTTCTTGTCGACTCGGCGAAGAATGGCTATGTGTTCGACGAAAGTGCTTACCGAGAATACTGCCACAAGAACCCCCATATCGGCAAGATCACGGCTCAGCCGGCCTATAGACAGTACATTAAGGAACTAGCTGGCAGTCGGGATGTGAACCCCCGCAAATTTAGACCCAATAAGCAGCACATTGCCGACTACCTCCTCTTCGATATCGTTTTGCCTCACGTGGAAGAGACGCTTGTCCAACTGAAAGCCGCCTTTGGCGGGAGCGGCACGTCCGACTCTGACCTGCCAGCTCTCTACTTGGAGGAGAAAAACGCCGCTGATGAGGTCGGATCGCGCTCAGCGGCGCTCAAAGCCTTGAAGGACGACCTAGCCAAGATCCGCCAGGGTTTCAACGAGCAATATGGCAGGAACAAGCGCAGCGGCGCCACTGGTTTAGACGGATACAGCCAAAACATTGAGCAATGCTACCAGAGATACATCGTCGTCGCGCCTTTCAACCCGTCCGACGACCCGGCCATCATCCGCTGGACGAAGCCAATGGTCCCTGGCGCTTTCACGTACTGGTCCCTCATCAAAGCTTCGGCGCTGTACCACCTCTACGATCAGAAGCTCGACTTTGTCTTTGGTCTTGCGGGGAGAGAGCTGGCATATCTTAAGGCTTGCGCTTGCGGGAAGGACGGTGTCAGGTTTTTAGTGCCACGGATGTGGGCGAATATGAAACCGAGGAAGATCAAGGGAGGGGTTACGGAAGAGGAGCAGTTGGATAGCGAGTATGAGACTGCTGCTGAGGAAGAGATGGAAGAGCATGATGATGGGTGGAACGCTGATGACCTGTCCTAATGGGAAGTGAGGACGTCTCTCGTGCCATGACAGGATTACCTCAATACCCCGAACTCGCAACTGTTATTAGCTCCTCTCCTGCGTGTCGACATCTTCCATGGAGATGCGTAAACTTATGTATATCCCGGCGGCGGGAGGATCTGGAGTTTCCACTACACAAGCCGCCGACGCTTATGTTCTCGTCTTTCACACGCTACAATTCTACATTTACCTCACGTCACTGTTGTGATTGGCCTTCGCTGCGTCTGGCTTCGCTTGTTGGATGTTACAAGTCAGCCGATAGCGGAGCTTACGCGGATTCATGTTCGAGCAGCCTGGGATTGGATCGCTTCTGGATAGATATGGCCGGACTCAGCAGTAAGGTTTTGAGTTCGGGCTGGATCGTTGGCTGTCACCTCGCACGATGTAATCCTTCGAGTTATCGCCTTTTCAGTCTTCTGTAATCGCTGCGCTATTAGAGAGAACGCCGTGATCCTACAATCTTGCCGCCTGTACGCGTCATCAGCGGCGAGAAGTACACAAAGAACATGTTTATCACTACATAGTATCGTTGCACAAGACAACTACATGACAATATGCTGCACAAACCCCTTACGCCAGACGCCGACGCTCGGAAGCCAAACCCACGGATGTCCCAGTGCGTTACGCCTGCAAAGTTCCCAGCTCAATCTCCCTCCTCCTCTCCTCCCTAGACTTCGCCCTTTGCCTCTCACCACTTCCACCCCTCTCCTCCCTAGACTTCGCCCTTTGCCTCTCACCACTTCCACCCCTCTCCTCAGCCCTCCCCCTATCAACCGGCCTCCCAGTCATGCGCTCCCACATGCTCCTCTGCGACACTCCCACGGTAAGGAACTCGCTCCGGCCGTAGTACTCCCTCACGCCGCCGGATTGGTTCACCGGTGTTTCGTCCCCGTCTCCAGGAAGGCCGATCCTGAACGTCTCCGTCATCGCATCGGGACTAGGACCCGGATCTGCCTTGGTGAGCAGCAGGGCCATCTGCTGGGCTATGTAATCGTCGTCTGTAGGCGTGCGGCTATGGGGGGCCTGGTTCGGCTCGGTAGGCGTGCAGGCCGTCGGATACATGTTCTGCGTATAGTTCGAATAGTAGTTCGGGTCAGAGTAGTAGATGTGCTGCTGCTGGGCGTGGGTCGGGGCTAGGGCGTAGCTGCCCCCTCCCGAGAGGCTGGAGGAGCGCTGGAGGCGGGACAGGACGCGGTGGTTCCAGAGGAAGAGGATAGAATAAACGGTGATGGAGGCGCAGGACAGGATCAACGAGGCGACGGCGCCGGCGGTAAAGGCGTAGCGCGTGCACGACACGAAGGCGTAGAGGAGTGTGAGGAGCCCCAGAAGCGAGGAGGCGAGGGTAGGCAGGATGACGGTGTCGCGGTGGAAGAGGAGCGAGTGGACTGCGAAGTAGAGGAGCGCGGTCAGGGAGTAGCCGGCGGTGAGCAGGGCCACGATGAAGATGGAGAGGACGTGGATGCTGAAGCGGAGGTGCGGGGCTGTGTCGTAGGTTGAGGGGAGCAGGAGGTAGCCGCCCAGGATCATCCAGGATGCGGTGAAGGCTAGGAAGCGCCAGTACCACTGGGAGAGGGTTGTTAGTGGGAGAGCGTGGGGATTGTGATGGTGGGGAGGCGCACGGCGACATTGTCTCTTTCTGTGCTCAGCTCGGCCAATGTCTTGTATCGGGGCTCGCGAGACAGCATTGGGCCTTTGCTACCAGCCGGCAGCCTCCTCTTCTAGCTTAGATGATGTTCGCGATCCAGCGTGAAGGAGGAGGTGTGAGAGGGATACGGTATATGTACCTACGGCCGGCGATGTCGAAACGAGCGTGGGTCTTTACAGGTTTTCGGCTGCGAGGCGCAGAGGTGGTCAACCGGCGCAGAGCGAGGCTGACCCGTTGTCGAGTGTCTTCAGGTCTCTGGGGCCAGGTGGGAGGCGGTAATCCGGGGTAGATGTCGCACCGCCAGTGTCGCGCCGAAGCAGATGTGAGCGAGTGTGGAGAGCGCGTAACGCTTGTCGCAGGGTTAAGGCTCAGAGTATACGAAGAAGAAACAAGACGACAGAAGTCAGCGCAAGCATCTCAGGCAGAGACGAAGTGAGCGTCTCTGGAGTCAGAGCGTAGTGTTACAGCGTTGCATGGCCGGGGGTTTGGGGGCTGAGTGCTGAGCTGACAAGGCTTGGGTTCTGGCAATCGGCACACTTCCAACTAGGCGATGCTGCATCTACTAGGCAGCTCCAGATCACTCCGTACTCGACTGCTCTCACCCCCAGATCACTCGATTGCTCTTTCGACCGTTGATCATCACGAAGCGCGTCGCGTATAGTAGCAGCCCAGAGTTGAGGCATCAGCCCTAATGATATCGCTTGGCAGCCGGCTTACGTAACAATCTCCCACACCAGCATTCCATTTTCACGACTCCGCACCTTGACCTTGACGCCGCGACTTTACGAACTTCATCTCCAACACATCACACAAAATGGTACAACAAACTTGTCGTCCGCGCTCATGAGACATGCTGACCCCCCGCTCGTAGGCACCCGCAGCAACCGGCGGCAAGAAGCAGAAGAAGAAGTGGTCCAAGGGCAAGGGTACGTTCACAGCGGCGAACAGCCTCCTCACAACGCCTCCTCCACTTCCCTCACACCGACCCCCTCCCACACTCGCGCCCAACCGCACGAACCAGATCCCAAAACACCTGAACCCATAGACTAACACTCCCACCCCGCAGTCAAGGACAAGGCCAACCACGCCGTGGTGCTCGACAAGTCGACCTCCGACAAGCTCCAAAAGGACGTGCAGTCCTACCGCCTCATCACCGTCGCCACGCTGGTCGACAGGCTGAAGATCAACGGCTCGCTCGCCCGGAAAGCGCTCGCGGATCTCGAGGAGAAGGGCCAGATCAAGAAGGTTGTCGGGCACAGCAAGCTCAGCATCTACAGTACGTCTCCTCATCCATCCTCAGCCATGCTCAGTCAAGCGCCGCTTTTGCCAGTCTGTGTCATATGGCGAGTTGGGCATTGCAGGGTTTTGCGCTGGGCTGGACTGGGCTAACTGATTGAATAGCACGAGCGGTCGGCGCCGCGGAGTAGACGACAGGCTGGCAAGGCGGGGTGGTCTGGGTTCTTTGCGATGCATCATTCGGGATTGGGTCACTAGGCGTGTATCACGGATATCGAGAATGACTTCTATGGTGGGGAAGAACGTATGATGAAAGCTTTAGGCTCAAGCTGTACTGCATTTGCAATGGATTGAAGATTCTCGCTATCTGTTCTCCGATTACCCAGTACTGCGACAACCCTCTAAAGCCAGCCGCGAAACAGGGTGCAACGAGGTTGAGGCAAACCCAGTGCCACGATGCTGTGCATGGCGACTGCTCTGAAATCACCGTCATCATCGCCACGGATACAACTCCCCAGTGATGCTTGTTTCGTTCGCCAGAGGCTCACCAGTTTTTCAACCCCTTATGCGCCCTTCCGCTCATTCCACTGATCGGGCAGCCTTTACCGAATAGAATGGCTGATCTGACCAAACCAACACAACCGCTCACCTACACAATCAAATACTTATCCGCGACACTCTGCACATCCTTGGAGAACCCAACTTCCTGGCCCATACTCAACAGCGTAACCGCCGAAACCTGTGCCTCAAATGTCAGCAAGCTTCCCAAGCACCGAAACCACTTCACGCCCACTCACATCAACATCGACGAACGGCCTTGTCTTCGCAAACCTGACACTCATGGGGAAGAATTCACTTTCACTCTCCGCGCCCGCCTCAAACTCAAAGCTCCCCGACGCATTCTCCTCGTCCACGGCGCCAACGTTCCACTCCAGACTATCGCCCGTGACCTCGTACACAGCGTCGTGGCTAGACACGGATGGTTCGCTGGAGGAGTAAGGAATTGTGACGGCGACGTCCCGCAGCGGGTCGCCGCCGCTCCACTCGTACTCTACCGTTGCGTTCCAGACACTCCCGCCGTTGTCATTGACCCAGACAGTGAAGCTGATCGGCGGGTCGCCCATCTCAGATGGCTTGGTGGGGGAGAGCTTCCACCTCATGACGCCGATGGCGTTGTTCGCCGGGAACCCCTTTGAGGGATCGGCCAGCTGGATTGTCCTGGAGGACCGGAAGAGGGCCTTGTCGACTTTGGGGTGTGCGGTTAGTTGCGCGTTGTGCGTGTTGGAGATGTTGAGGTCGAGTTTTACTTGCGTGAGGCTCGGGTCGGTGATGCGGAGCTGGAGGTCGCCTTTCACGTCGAGGGATTCGAGGGTGCCCTCGCGAGACAGGCGCGCGGAGATGGTCTCGCTGATTGTGATGTGGATGGCTTCTCTATCTGTGCTGGTAGAGGCTCGTGCAGAGGCGGGGGCGGCTGCGGCTGCGGCGGCTTCGCGGGCGACGGCTGCCTCGCGCTGTGTGGATATAAGCGGTGCTGCCGAGGAGACAGCGGCCTCGGGCCCCAAGTCCGCGCGCACGGCGTCGAACATGTTAGTCGTCTTGCTCTTTTTGCCGAGTTGCATGCCCTTCCCCCGCGTAGCCAGGGGCTTGGAGTTCTTGTTCTGCGCAGCGGCGTACGAGTCGTAGGTGTCTGGAACGTTGGTGGTGGGAACGGGGGGTGTGTAGGTTGGGTAGGAGGGTACGCGGGCTGAGCCAATGCCGCCGCTGCGATTGGAGCGGGAGAGCTCTTTGCGCTGCATTTCGAGCTGCTTGGCTTTACGCTTGCGCTCTTCGCTGGCTTCGAGCTCTTTGTTGCGGGCGATGATTTCTTGAATCTGTGTGGGGGATTAGTGGGGGGTTAGGAAGAGGGAGAGGGAGAGGGAGAGGGGGGCAAGGGGGTTCACGCACCCGCTCTTCGTGCGATTCCATGTCTAGGAACGTCTTGATTTGGGATAGGGTCAGGCTTTCTCTGTAGCCTAGTGTGACCTGAGCAGTATTAGCCATCCGACCTCCGTTTTATGCACAGTGTAGACCTGAGAACATACCAGCTCATCGAAGGCGCTCAGGAGCTCAAACGCGCTCGCCAGAATGCCGCGCTCATCGAGCGTCTTGCAGATGCTCGAGACGACCTGACTGAACAGGTGGAGGGAGTCGATGTCCTGGAGGATGTTGGAGTTACGGGTGATGATCAACAGGAGGTAGACGGTGTCGATGGGCTGGTAGATGTAGCGTATCGAGTCCGACTCGACAGTGGTATGCTGAGTGCCGGGCTGGTCTGCGAGCAGGCGGGGAAAGTCTGCCAACAGCTGCTCTATCCGCGATCGAGGCATTGGCCTGAACTGGCGGGATACCAGTCCCTTCCCCCCTCTTGTGCATATTGAAGCTGCGAGGACGACCTGCGGGAAATGATTAGCGGATTGTACTGAATTCTCGAACGATGAGTGATTACTCACCATCGTTGCTGGTGTCAAGATTCAAGGTCAGCGTTTTGTGGCCCTAAGTAATTCTAGAGCGGAGCTGTTTACTAGGCTTCACTTATCCGGACTTCAATCACAAGCTGGCATCTTGAGTTGAGGTGCGGCTTGGCATTTCCGCATGACTCAGCCGGCCCTTTCCCTTTGCGGCTGCCGCGAGCGAGTGATCTGCTGCCTGCATCCAGCAACAACCTCACAACCTCACAACCTCCACTCCCTCCACTCCCTCCGCTCCCTCCACCAGCACAGCATTGCACCCAGTTGCAACGCGAAGTTCGCGAAACGCGCGACGCGCACTTTCACCCACGCTATCCGCCTTTACCTTATAAGAGACGTTCCCTCATACTCAATCTGCCCTTTGTTCCTCGCAACGTTCGCCACAGGTACTAACTATCAGCATCCAACCTGACTTCGACCGATTTTCAACAACCCGAAACCACCTATCGCGCTCCAATCTTCCACCACTCTGCCATCTTCCGGAGCAGGGGAAGTTTCAAAGCGAGAACACGTAGCGAGACAGAGACGACAGAGACGACAGAGACGACAGAGACGACAGAGACGACAGAGACAACGGGACCGTAAGCCCAGTAACGGATCGCCCACAGGGTCTCTTTCTGCAAACATACGACGCGCTTGGCGGCGCTCATCAGCGTTTCAACAGCCATGACGACCTTATCTCGGCCTTTCCCGACACTGTCGGTCACAGTGGCCGATGATGATATGGAGATTTCCTCCGAGCGAGGTCACGCAGAGTCAGATATCGAGATTGATTTCGACCTCACTGGTGAACAAGATGACGACTACATGCTTGAAGACATAAGATCTCCAGCCGCACAAGCAATAAACCAGCCTGGTATACAGACCAGCAACGACGATATCATGGTTGATGAAGACGCACAAGTAGAGGATGGCACCATGCGTGACGACATAACGGTGCCGGACGAACACCTTACTGACGTCGGCGAGCTCATGCACGATGACACCGTCATCAGTGACATCCAACAGTTTGCTGGAGCCGAAGTTTCTGAAGTTCCGGAAATCGTCATCCAAAGCGATCAAGTAGATGACCAAGCTAATGAAGAGATTTCTTGGCGGCCAGAACCTGTTCGCACTCTAACTCAAGACGCTGCAAGCTATTCCAATGGAAGCACATCAAGCACAGCCAATGTTGTCAGAGACGATGCTATCCAGAACGATGATTCTGTGAAGCGTGCAGGTGTTGATGTAGAGGAGCACCCACTGGACGAAGCACCGCTCGTACTGGAAGAAGATCAAGTGGAGACGCCTGCGGTTGAGCTCGCTGGTGTGACTGATGACAGTGACAAAGCGTATCATGTCGACGATACTGCTGCGTCAGTCCGAGGAGAGGTAGTCGGAGCGGTCGAGCCGGACACTCATCAAGGTGAGAATCAACCCGATGAGGAACATCTAGAGACCGGCCGCGAGGTCAACGGGGAGGCCAGCGGGGCGGCCAGCGGCCATGACCACCATGACGGCACCCAGTCTTCGTCTGATCGTCCGCATCCCGTAATCGTGGTCTATCAAGGCAGTGAGATATCATTATTTCCGCCCAGTGAACAAGACGCGTCCGAAACATTCTTCCTCCAAGATGAGTCTCTGGCTCATAGATCGATATATGAACTGTTGCATGCGTGCAGACAGGTTCTAGGTGAGACTATACACGAAGCAGACGAACTGGAGATCAACATAGCCGAACTTGGGCTATGTATCAGTGAGGTATGCGCAACCATCCTTCCAAGTACAAAGTTTGATGCTAACGACCTCTAGGATTGTTCACCCGCCTCCCACGTCTCTTTTTCTCAAATTCTTGACGTCTATGTGCAACTGCAAAAACACGACGGCATTCAAGAACCTGACCCACTTTACATCACCCTGACTGCCAAGACTAGGTTCACGACTCGTTTAGGCGCTTTACTCCAAGCAGCCACAGAAGGACGTGGACTGCTGAGCCTGGACATACCCCGTGATGCCAATTACCAAGACCCCTATATTGATGTAGATTCTAGCGCAGACGATGATGAGGACAACCTCGATCAGCAGCAGGACCAGACTTATGAACACCATCCCGAGGATCCAGACCCCCATCCGGACAACATGGAGCAAGCGACCCACGACTCAACTACCGACGCGGCTTTGGCGCCGCAAACTACTGCTGAACAGGCGGAACCCGAGCGATCTGACTTTGCGCCTCCGTCGACTACAGTCACCGAGCCTCTCAGCGACCAAAGCCCTCATGAAGACAGCACTCATACGGAACGCGAGTCAACCGCCCACCCAACAGATAGCGCTGAGCCATCTCAGAACGGGGTAGCGAACGCGACGGATGGTCAAGACGGCGATCTGATCGATTATGCCGATGGCGAGGATGCAGAGGATGGGGCCAGTGGCGAGTCAGCCGGTTCATCTACGCTCCGCGGCGATACATCCCCAAAGGAAGGTGGTCAGTATACACTGAACGACGACTTCGATGATACACTCACCGACGATGCAGACGGAGCCGCGACTGGGACCCATGATCCGCCGCAACCGACCTCGCATCCCGCTGTTGGCGAAGAACAGATCGGCGACGAAGCAACCGTGACGACTGACGCTCATGACGAAGAATCTGAAGCGGGTGACGTGGATGAAGTCACTTTTCAAGACTGGCACGACGATCATGCAACCCTGGACGATGATGTGACATTTCAGGATGACTTCGAGGCTTACGATGACGGAACCGAGTTGGACCAAGAGGCCGCCGACGGTGCAGTTGAAGAGGCTGATGTTGAGACGCTCGTGAACGAACAAGACGCAACTAGCAAGGAGATATCGCACTCAGAAGCCGTTGATACCCTCGCTGCTGATAGTCGCGAAGACGCTCAGCCCGAGCTTACCGGCAACTCAGCTCTCGACGCTCAGCAATATGTTCATCAACACCTTGTAACTGGTGACGAACCGAATCCGCTTGATGAGTTTGACTACGCCACCGGAGAGGATCCCGACTACTTCATCTTTGATGACTTTCCGGAAGACGATCCCTTGGCCGACCCGGAGATTGACGCCTCAGCTTCGGCGGAGAAAGATGGGTCCGGTGTTCCTCTGGCAGCAAAGGATAATGGCTACGACTCTGATGCCATCGACTACGATGACGAGGATGACGAGCTCACCACGCCTGTTGAACCTGCCGCACGAGACATCTCAGATCGCTCGAAAGGCTCACCGCTTGGGAAGCGCTCGAGAGAAGACGATGAGAGTGGAGCGGTCGACATCGATGATCAGAGTCAGTATCACTTTGAGGAGGGCCTTCCCGCTTATGCTGACGGTCTTCCAGCTGCCAAGCGCGTCCGGTCAGGATGAATCCCGCCCCTTTCAGCTCTTCTTCCGATAGCTGCTCAAGCGCGTTCGCTTTCGGGGTTCATACGAGCATTTCTTCATTGGCATGCTTAGCGGGCCAGCGAAACTCGTGCAGGATTTCTGTGCGGTCCTAGCACCAAAGCCGCACTCAACCCCTCCCCTCATTCGCCACCGAACCGGTCCTGATCGTGCTGCGCCGCCGGGCCAACGTAAATATCGCACGAGGACTTTTCGGCTACTGACACTCCCACTTACCCCATTGAGATTCCCAGACCGTGCTTCTGGCGTCCTTCTCCACATCGTCGATCAAGGAACAACCCACGCACGTTACATTAGCTAATTTCCAGGTGAGTACCGACCTTCAGTAACCCGCTTCTTCCTTCTCGCTCTTCGACGCAGTCCCCCTTGTTCTCGCTACTTTCTCGCCTTCGTCCGCTGTTCGTCTCGTCGCTCTCTACCCAAGCACGCAGCATTGTGCGAACATCGTAACATCTAGGAGGCATCCGGCGACGGCAATTCACAAAAGTTGAGGGTCTCGGGAATCGGAAGGATCTTTGAGAGAAGCTGCGAGCCACCTACTGTAAAGTATCTCTTTTTTCGGTGGTCGCGGCTGAAGGAGGCGCAATGGCGGCGGCTGGCGTTGGAGGCGTTGTGGCATAGGTTTACTGGGCTTCTGGTTCTCGAAGGGCGAGGCCATAGTGGAGGGAACGCCGTAGTTCTGTTGCACTTAGTTACAGCGCAGGTAGAGAATTGAGGCGGTACCTAGTGCAACACCGTGTCCAACTCTGATCACGCATCTCCATTGCTACAGACTTTTGGGACGTAGCTTGCCCCCCAACCATGGGAACTGCGCGCTCCTTCGACTAGCCCCTTTCAGGACTCGCTCCACTAAACCTTAGCAGCCTAGCGCGTATCATAAATAGCTGAAACCCTTGTGCGTGCCTGCCGAGCTAGTTAACTAGCTTGCCCCGGCCCCAAAGAACCCTTGAACCAGCTTGCAGAAGAGCAGATCCACGACGGACGGGCTGAAGAGCCTCAACACCTCTCCTGGCACCTGCATCGCACAGCTGCGCTTCCCGCCTCGCCTGTATTTTTCCTAGGCTGATCGACGACCTCAGCGCTTCGCTAGACGAGCTCGAGCGCCTCTGCACACACAACCTTTCTCTCCTCGCCACGCCCTTGCGACACTCGAGACCGGATTGAACGCCCTGAAAGCGAAACCGCTCGTATCCTACGTCAAGAAGGACTTTCGACACATCGCACAATCGCGTATCCTATATACGGCCTGCCTCACATCCTCGGGCAACGGCTTTTGCAGGGGTCCAACCCGCCGCCGCGACAGACTCGTGCGTCATAGCCTACAACTCGGGCCCGTAGGAGGGCATTGAGGCATAAGGAGGTGTCTGCTCGAGTGAGCAGACGGGTGTGAGGCGAGATGCTAGAAGACAAGTATGCGCCCCCGCCTATACCAGCGCAGAAATTCGGATTCTGTTGCGCCTAGAGGGAGGAACAGCTGGGCACTCAAGTCTTGAACGGGGGGGCTGATAGAGGCGTTGCAGATATGTAGGGCTTGCGCTGGCTGTGACTTCGACATTGGCGATTGGTGAGTGCGACCTTTCTGGGTGGGGTTGCGAGTGTGGGCGTGTGGGAGCGTGGGAGCTAACGGTTGGATGAAAAGGCACGAGCTTTGTTATCACGAAGAAGGGCTTGAATGACGCGAGTGAGAGACATGGGTTTGAGGGCGATGGGTTCTCGTATCTTAAGAGCCCGCTATGGTGGGGTGGTATTGTGACGAGTGAGCACCCTTCAGAAGCGTAATTGAGGGAAAGCGGTCTCCTCTAACGGTAGCAGTGGTGCTGGGCGAAATCGCAAACTTCGCTGCGTATGCGTTTGCGCCGGCGATATTGGTCACGCCCCTAGGAGCGCTCAGTGTATTGATAGGGTGAGTGACGCCCACGGCGGATGTCCAGAGTGGCCAAGCTGACACATCTATACAGCGCGGTGTTAGGAGCATATTTCCTCGAAGAGCGGTTAGGCCTCTTGGGCAAAATCGGCTGTGCGATATGTCTGATAGGATCGGTCATTATTGTGCTGCACGCGCCGCCGGACAAGGAGATCGAGACGATTGACGAGATACTGAACTACGCCATCCAGCCAGGTATTGCTTGCTTGTTCTTAGTCCCCAACTACGCATCACGCGCTGACCAACTTTACACTTGCAGGCTTTCTGTTCTACTGCGCCATCGTCTGTGCCTTCGCTGTAGTCATGATCTACAAGATCGCGCCCAAACACGGGAAGAAGAACCCCCTTGTCTACATCTCGATCTGCAGCACAGTGGGAAGCGTGTCCATCATGGCCGTCAAGGCTTTTGGGATAGCGCTGAAGCTTACCTTTGCCGGGAACAACCAATTCACGCACCCCAGCACCTACGTCTTCGCCATCGTAGTCGTCTGGTGCATTCTAGTCCAGATGAACTACTTCAACAAGGCGCTAAGCCAGTTCTCGACATCCATGTAAGACACCCCCCAACACCTCCCGCGCCCCACTCGAACTTGGCTCAGGACGGCGGAAATGGTGTAGACTGACACGCGCCGCGACAGAGTTAACCCCCTCTACTACGTCACCTTCACCACCTGCACCCTCGTCGCCTCCTTCATCCTCTTCAAGGGCTTCAACACCGCCGACGCCGTGAATACCATCTCCCTCCTTTGTGGCTTCCTCATCATCTTCTCCGGCGTCTACCTCCTGAATCTCTCCCGCGAAGACCCGGATGGCAAGACCATGCTCGGGCACGGCGACTTCGAGGATGCGGCGCCGACGGACGGCCTCGCGGGCGCGATGACGAGGAGGAGTATGCATTCCAGGCGCAGCAGCGACGCCGGGCATAGGAGGATGAGCTCGGGCGCGAGCGTTTATAAGGTGGGCGATCGGGCGGGCCTGATGAGGGATTTTGAGAGGGATGTCGAGGCGCAGAGTTTTGGGCTCGCGGACCTGGCGGAGGATAGTGATGAGGATACGGGGGGGAGCGGGAGGAAAAGGACGAGCTTTGACGAGCTGGAGACGAATGGGGCGGCGAAGGAGCCGGTGTTGCCGGTTGAAAGGGTACGACCGAACAAGAGTCCGGATCGGTGAGCAGGCTTCCTTGTGGCTCGGTTTCGGGCTTCGGCCTTGTCGCAAGGAGCAGAAGGTGGAGTACCGCTGGCATGCGGATTGGGGGAGCTTAGATGGATACGTCAGCGGGCCTGGCGGCGATGTACATGTCTGGGCGGAAACGGCTGCCTGGGAGGCGTTGTGGGCATATCCGCAGAGGATGTAGGGATACAGAGGGAGGCATGCTCGCACGAGCGCGATGGCGTTTGGGTCTGAAGATAGCGCTGTGCATCTTCTAGTGCTGAGGGGAGCCCTCGACCGCATTACTATAGCAGAAAGAATGCCACTGTCAGGGTCTGAACTACTCATGTTTCTGACCGGTCATCTTATCAACGGTTCGGAGTGTCGTGATCGGAATGCTTTACGGGAGGAAGCCCCATGAGCCCATCATCTCATGTGACTACGAGATACCGCGTCGGACTATCAACACCGCGTCTCCAACCACAAGTTTTCATGAACAGATAAGAACAACAGGAGAACATCACCGCCCAGCGGCTCCGAGCTCACTATGGAGCCTTCGAAGGCGCCGGCACTGCTTTTGCATGCAGAAACAATTCTGCCTCAATCCATACACCCGCATCTGCTGGCCTACTGCCCTACGATGGACTTGATAGCCGTCGTCACTAAAGAGGAGCAGCTCGACGTCTACCGACTGAGCGGCCAACGAGCCTTCGGCCTCAAGCGTAAAGGCCAGAGCACCGTCGACAGTATTTGTTGGAAATTCAACGGTACAAGGCTCAGGTCAACCCCGACATTTCTCTCCTTCATCTGTGATTGACCCCTCTAACTCTCATGCTGACTTTGGTACCCAGGTCAATATATTGCAGTCGCATGGAATGATGGCACCGTCGACGTGCTATCTTCAGAGAGCGGAAAAGCTATTCGTCATGGCGTTCAAGAGATGCTCAGTGGAACTTCCGCTGGTGCGTCCATCCACTCTAAGAAGATATCCTGTCTTGGCTGGGGTGTAAATTTCATCGATGTCCAAGCTGTCAAGGCTCGTACGAATGGCTCGACCACAGCCGCCAGCGGAGTCCATAGACAGCACATGACCGTGGAAGCCTGGGGCGATACCGAGAAAGAAGACGTAACGCTCGACGACTTCCTCGACCGGCAGCCGGATCTGGAGAAACTGGGCATTACTCCCGACCTTCCGAAGCAACTAGCTCTGATGGACGTCGAGAGTGTCCTACCGAAGCTGCCTATGATACCGCCGCCGCCATTGTCAGGAGCAAGAGTACCTATGACAGTCAAAGGTCCAGCGGAGGTCTTTACCAGTCAGGCTTCGATCGACGCTTTACTGCACTCGCGTCATTTGAGAGACCACAATGCCGTCGACGTGCTCATGCTTTGCTACGAAGACGGCACCGTCAGTCCGATGATGTATGATTATCTAGCCATCGGCGGCGTTGGGTTGCCTGCGGAGTGGAACTTGTTCGACTGCCGGCCCCTTCAGCATGCCTCCCATCCGTTCGCATGTAGCCATCAGATGCTCATGGAGGTCTCAAAATCCACTCTCGCCGGCGAAGCGGCGTCCTCCGCAGCATCCCACCGACAGCGACAACAAGCCCCCGGCGCCTACGATGGTGCGAGCATGAGTAGCACAAGCCATGCGGCAAAGTGTCTGGCTCTGGTGCCGCTTACCCTAGGCTTCATCCAGTCCGCAGGGATCTATCTTGATCTAATCGCCTCCAAGACCGCTCATTTACAGAATCTCCTCCGCTACGTTGACGAATGCCTGCGGTGTCTCAGCGCCTACTGGCTGCATTCCCAAGACCTGCCATCGCGGTTCATGAGCAATATCAACGAGACGTTGGCCGAAAAGGACGAGGGCGACCTCGTCACTAATCTCTACCATGTAGGCGTCACCGGACATTGCTCTGCGACCATGAAGGAGTGGCTTGTTGATGAGCTCAAAGAGAGTGCATGACTTCCCTACCCTACTGCGCTGATCAAACAATCAGACTGACAGCCGCAGGGCCACAAACGTTGGGACCACATCGTCTCCGCCGGCTACACCCTCGTCATACAACTCGTGCTAGAGAACCTACTGCCGGCACTCGACGGATGCAACATGGCAATCTCGCGCCTCCGCGGCCTAGCGACCTACCATGCCGACTCGCCATCACTGAACCTGAACGTTTCACCCCAGAACCTCACCACCCTGCTCGAGACGATCAAGTGCTTGCAGCTGCTGTGCCACAACGTGCTCATCTATGCTGGCGAAGAGAGGAGACAGTTCAAGGCGTTTAGCAAGTGGCTGAGGCACGAGATCGATGTGCAAGCTACCACCTCTGAGCCGTCGCCCGAGGAGGAGGAGAAGGATCCGGGGATCGATTATGCGGCGCTGTTGCGGTATATCGATGGCGGACTGACGAGGAGTAAACTTGGTCCGTTCCTTGGGAGGCTTGGCTCTGGTTCGGAGGGGCAGACGGAGGAGCTCGGGTACGAGGTCGTTGGGAAGGCTGCGGAAATGCATAAGGAGGAGACGGTAGCTGAGAACGAGGCGTTGAATGTTCGAAGCGTGTATGATGGTCTTCAGAGACAAGCGAGCGGAGTCTTCAGGCAGGTCACCGCATGGCAGATGTCAGGTTGCAGAATCGGCGGCGGTCTATTCCTGGAAGAGGACGAGATCAGTGCAAGTGACGTGAGGATGGTACATGAGGTAAGCCGAAAGCATTCTCCCCAGATTTCTCGTTACTACTCCTTTACTTACTTGCCACAGGGTCCTGTAAGCCAAGAAGACGTGACCACCTTCGCCGCCCTCATACCTAGCACGCAGAAGACCCAAAGTAAGCTCCCCAATCTTCTCGACTTGACAGCCAGTAGCTCACCCCGCCAAGTACGCCTCCACTACATCCTCCACGCCTCAAACATCTCCGACACCTCCACCTCCATCCGCTCCACAGAGGCCCTAGTTCTCCAGCTGCCCGAAGGCGGCGAGATCAGAGACCTGAAATTCGCAGACGACGACGCGCTCCTAGCGCTCTTCAGCACCAAAGGTCGGCCCCATCAGCGCCCCCTCCCAACCCCAGCAAGCCGCTTACCAAACTACCGCAGAATCCACCCTCCTCCTCTCTCTCCCCTACCGCCCCACCTCGCCCACAAACCCAATGGCACCGCTCTACGCGCCCCGCCACCAGCGCCCCATCACGCCCTCCGCACCCGCAGCCTTCGCGCTGCCGGAAGGGGCCGCGGACGATGTAAAGCTGCGCCCCGTCTGGCATCTCGAGGGCGAGGAGCTAAAGGGGTTCGTGAGGCATGTGTTTCGGAGCGACGAGGGATTTGTGCCGGTCAGGCTGGAGGTTAATGGAAGGAGGGAACGGCGGGTTGTCCTGGTGTGTGAGGCGGAGGGAAGGAGGTGGAGGGTTTACGATTTGGATCACGGGGAGGGGGAGGAGAGTATAGTGGAGGAGGGGGCAGGGGGGGATGGGGATGGGGATGAGGAGATGGGGTAGTGGATGGGAGTGAGTGGGAGGTGGCTTGGCGTGTTTGGAGGGACTGAGGCGCTTGACGGCTTTTTTCACATCGTGTTCGTGTGAGGGACTGATACCGATACCGGACAAGGTGATAGCGGAATCTTTGTAGAGCTACTGCGAAATCCGGACAGTGGAGGGCTTGCGGGGAGGACTTGTGGTTCGACAGTTTTGAGATTCTAGGACTGCGTAGGAACTGTGCCGCAGAGGAATCTGCTGTGTTTCGAAACCAACGGTCTTGAGAGGTTTGCTCGTTTGCAAGTCAGTCAGTGTGAGATGCTGGTTGTGGTGGTGAGTCGGCTTGTCTTGCCGTTTCCGCTTGTCTCTACGGCAGCCCAGAAGTGCCCCGAGCACAACCTCCAAGAATTCCCTGCTCTCTTCTCCCCGACATGTCACTTTACTATGAGGCAGCTGCAATCCTTGCCAACGCTGACAACACTGGTGGTTCTCTGAAATCGCGCATTTACGGGAAGAAGGGTTTGAAGAGCTCTCCAGCGCATTTGTATGCTCTGATCAGCGAAACGACGAAATGGTCTGCTGTACTCAAGGAGGTTGTAGAGAAGAGCGGGATACTAAAAGAGGAAAGAAAGGTCAGTTAGACGCGTGCCATGCTGCGTTTCTCTCTGTGGACTATGCTTTCAATTCTTCATAATGTTCACACACAAACGTCCCAGTCAAGCATATCAATTCTAGGCGCGTATTTCATCTATTTCCATAACATGTGACTGACTATCATACAAGCTTACGCCCCTACTGGCGCTTCTTCTAAGCCATGATCTACTTCTTGCAAAGGGCGGAGTGGCCGCCCCTAAAGATCACGTCCTTAAGCAAGCAATTCTTCGACACAAGGCGCGTCTCAGTGCAGAGTTCACCAAAGCAAGGTTGAAGGCCGGCTTCCACACAGCCGAGGCCTTCCGCGAGCACATAAATGCCGGAAGTAGCATTTCAAATGCGTCAGGGGAGCACGATGGTGATCAAACAACCGAACCTGAACATCCGCGATGGATTCGTATCAACACTATCAAGACCACCCTGGAAACAGAGCTTCGAACCACATTTGCCGATTACCAGCAAATGGATAGCCTCGCAAGTGTTATGAGAGCACCTTCCACGTCCAGGCGCCTCCGTCTTGACGCACATATTCCTGATCTCATTGCCCTGCCGCCGCGAGCGGATCTGTCCAAACATCGAGCGTACCTAAATGGAAACATCATCTTCCAAGACAAAGCCTCCTGCTTCCCTGCGTATCTCCTAAGTCCCAGCGTAGACGACTGCGACGTGATAGACGCATGCGCCGCGCCCGGTAACAAGACGACTCATCTGGCCGCAGTGATTACCGCGAGCGCTGCTTCACAAGAAGCTCAGCCCAGCAGCCACCGCCGCATCCTCGCTTTCGAAAGAGACAAAAGGCGAGCCATTACCCTAGCCAAGATGATCACCCTCGCCGGAGCCGACAGTCTAGTCACCGTTAAAGGCGGTAAGGACTTCCTGACCGTAGACCCCTCAGCCCACGACTACTGCAGCGTCGGCGCACTACTCCTGGATCCCAGCTGTTCAGGCAGTGGCATCGTTGGCAGGGACGACGGACCCACGCTGCACCTCCCGAGCACAGCCGCCGCGAACCCATGCACCGCCCCCTCCTCTCGACCAAAAAAGCGAAAGCGGAAAGCGCCACCCGTGCCGAAAGCTGCAGACGAAACCCCAGCACCATTCTCAACCACCGACGCAGAGGTCGAAGAGAATCCTCTTTTCGGCTCATCCGAGAACACAAAAGCCCGTCTAGAGTCCCTCTCGTCTTTCCAGCTCAAGCTTCTCAAACACGCAATGTCCTTCCCCGCCGCGCGAAAGATCAGCTACTCGACCTGCTCCATCCATGCCGAGGAGAACGAGCATGTCGTTCTTAGCGCGCTGCAGCATTCCGCTGCCGTGGGGCTTGGGTGGCGGATCCTGCGGCGGGAGGAGCAGGTTGATGGAATGCGGAGGTGGCCCGTCAGGGGGGATGTGCAGGCTGTTGAGGCTTTGCCTGGTGGGAAGTGGAGCGGTGAGCTGGCGGAGACGGTGAGGGAGGCGTGTATTAGGTGTGAGAAGGGCACGGGGGAGGGAACTATGGGGTTTTTTGTTGCTGGATTTGTGAGGGATGGGGAGGGTGGTCCGCCGGCTGTGAGAGAAGCGGCAAACGGAGATCAGGGGGCGGCGGGGGGGACTAGCAATGTGGAGGGGGAAGATGAGGAGGAATGGGAGGGGTTTAGTGATGGTGGGTAGGCTGTTGTTCGTAGCATGGTTAGAACAACGACATTATTTGTTTTTGTTCTACCATCCGCATGATTTCTACAACAAGCTCCGGTAGGATGCAATACGCAAGAGGCGTCCGGGTACCTGACGACGATCCGTCTGCGCTTTCGTGCAGCAGGCGATCACTGTCCATTTTCCATCCAAGTCATTTTGTAACCATCATCGCAACTATGTCGCCATGACGTAACGTGCCAAATGCCCCACCAACAGACGAAACCCCTCTGAACTCGCTCTCATCAAGCTCTGTCTCCATCATTCGAAAACAAGATCTCTTGTGTCAATTGCCTACACGCAGAAACAAAACACACATCACCCATTCCTCATCAAGTCTTACTTCCCGCACAACCATCACCATGACCAATCCAGTAGACACGTCCACAACGGCCAATGTCGACGCAGTAGCAAACCAGGAGGGCGGATTCCACCCCAAAGTCGGCCGCTCCGCCCCAATGGAAACCCACGGCGTAAGTCCCCATCTCCATCCCCATCCTCCAATTGTGACCCCGCCACGAACACAGCACTCACCTCCATCTACAGCACAAGCCCGGCGTCCTCGCCTCCGAGAAGGACCGCGCGCCAGAGTTCCACGCAAAGACCCTGCCGCCAGGCTCAGCGCCCAAAGAGAACACCTTCCGCCCGAACCCCACCGATGAAGCCCCCCGCGCGGCCGACTACCGCGACGATAACGACCCGGAATCCGAACAAACCTCCGCCTCCGACACCCTGGGCGGCGCGACCTCGGCGGACGTGCACACCGGGCTCGGCCACCCGGGTCAGGGCCAGACCTCGACCGAGCTGCACCACGACGGGCAGCACGGGCGCAAGCGGGAGCGGCACGGCTTAGCTGGCGTAGGGGCTAGCGGGGTGGGAAATGCGAGCAAGATTGTTGATCCGCATCTTCCCGAGCACGCGGACCAGCGGGCTCAGGATAAGGAGGAGGTGGGGGTGGTGCCGAATAGGGGTAATCTCGGGGGGCCGCCGGCGGAGGAGAGGGAGCCGGAGACGTCGGAGGGGGTTGCGGCTGAGATGCCGGGAGGTGCGCGCTAAATACGTCGATGGGAGGGGGCGTGAGGGGAGGGGGGTGGGGGTGGGGTGTGAGCGCCGTGGTGATGTCGTTGAGCGGATTGCTCTAGTCGTGGAGTTGGCAATTCATGATGGTCTGGGATATACGGGTTCGCTTCGAGGAGGATAGCTACGGGAATGAAAGCAACCCAGCTCAAGCCTTGCGGAAACGTCGAAGAGCGTGTTGGGAAGCTGTGACGTCGCTTTGTATGTTGACAACTGAAATCCTCATCGAAATGTGACGGCTTGCCTTCACCTACTATTGTTGAGCAATGTTCTTACGCCCTTGAGTGGAGCTACAGACGCGTATTCTCAGAGACGCTGCTGCTCGAAAACGTGTTGTAGCATCTTATAATTTTGCTGATGTGATGTCTGCGTTCGTACAGCAGCATCAGACTGTCATGTCTATCCTACAGAGAGATTCTTGAGCCGGTACCCAACCATGCGCTATGCGATCCTCATTACCCACATCCATCCATCAGATACACCCCAATCGTACATGTTGCAAAGAGTGCAGCTCCCTGGCCGAGTCGTTCCGACAGAGCCAACAGTGTGCAATCTGCAAAGTGCAGTCCTATCCGAGAGCCTGAGCCCTGAAGTAAAAGCACAAGGAACATGTAATAGTACATAAATGAAACATCGTGAGGTCATCGAGGTAGATTTTTGGGGAATTTCTCTTCCCATCAGCCCACCACAGGCCGACCTTCCAAATCTCTGAAGCGTGCGAAGCCACGTCTTGATACCCACCGCAAACATGAACCTGATCGGTATACCACCAAGCTCGTGCGTCGAGCCGGCAGAGGCGATGTAGTTTCGATTCTATGTCAATATCACGATCCATCATCTCCACCAACGCCCGGCGACCTGTCGTGGGCGTGTATCACACCCGACACCCTCCCCGTACCGCCAGCCAGAAATCCGTCAAACTCGGGCTCCTCCGCTTTTTTCGTGTCTCTCCACCCCTCACGCAGGCCCCAAACGACACTCAAGCACCGCAGCTCGGCCGGTACAATAAACTGCACAACTTCCCCCACCAACTCGTCCTTGACCGCCATCATGCTCCCCTGCAGCACCCCCGCGCGCTTCAAGAAGTAATTACTCCGCAGCCCCTGGACTGTGAACCCCGGGATCGGGTTTGCGGGAGGGAGGAGGGCGGACTGGTCGAAGCGCGCGTGGGGGAGCTTGACGTAGCCGACGCTCAGCAGCTCGAGGGTTTGTAGTTGGCTGGGGGAATGAGGGACTGGGTCGGGAGAGGAGGGGGATGGGGAGGAGGGGAGGAAGTCAGCGAGACGCGCACCGGGGGAGATGAGGTCGAGGACGTGAGGCCAGGAGCCTTCGCGGTGGGGGTCTAGATAGCTTGTATCGTTCTGGTTGGGCTGGGCTGGTTGTGGTGCCAGAGCAGGGGGTGGTGGGGCGTGAGCCGGCGGGACGAACTGCGGAAGCTGTGGTGGAGCCGGAGGGCCGCCATTACCGGGGGCGGCGTATGGATTCCAGATCATGCCGTGCCCAAGCGGCACACCTGGATGTGCAGGCTGGGCAGGGTTGTTGAAGTGGTGCAGCTGTTGCATGTTCTGCGTCAGGAGCTGCTGGAGCGCAACGGCGTTCGCCCACATTGGCTGGCCTGGGGGCGGGCCTAGTTGGACTAGGGGGTTGACGCGGGGAACGACAGTCAGCGACACGGAGTCGAGCGTCAGCTTCATTAGGGCGCTATTGGCGTGGTTTCGGACGAGTGATTGTAGGTGGTGGGGCGTGATCCAGCAGTTCGTCAGGGTTAGATGCTCGACGTGAGGGAGTAGCAGCATCGGATTCGGGGTGGTCAAATCGTGCGTGAAGTCGTGATTCACTTCGACGAGGGGCGCGATGAGAATGTGCTGGTTGCGTGCGAACATGCCTTCGGCGTGCTCGCCTCCGTCCGCCCAGCCGATTTTGAGGTTTCTGATGTTGTCACGTGGAGAGATGGTGTCCGCAAGAAGCTTAACGAAGGGTCCGACGGCGCGCGATGGATAGATCGTCTGGGTCTCCACGATGCCGGCGTTATCCTTTGTGACATCATGCCAGTCCGGGACAACCTGGATTGAGACTGTCTCAAGACCTTCAAGCGAATCCCAGAAATCCGCCCGGCAGAGTTGTGAGACGAAGCGGCTTGATATCCGGCTAAAGTCAAGTCTTTCAACGCCTGCGAAGACAGACGAGTTGTCCATAACGGCCAACATGTACGAGGACAGGAAAGCTCGCTGTGCCCACTCAATCTCAAGCAACCACTCCTTCTGTGCTTTTGAGAGGTCGTTCGGTACCAGGAAGTTGTGCTGCCCCGAAGACTCTTGCCTTGTGGAACTTGTGTAGAGTATGCCCTCTTTCAGTACAAACGGTGGCACGTTCCTCCATGCTGGTTCTTGGGGTCCTGCAGCGACTCTGGATAGGTCAAACTGCCCAGTCATATCCCTCGGGGATCTCGGGGGTCCCCAGTTCGACTTTGAGTGGCGACCTTCATCGTAATATGCATCGCTGGCTAGACCAGCATCAAAGAACCGAAGACTTCGCTGCGACGTCTCGTCCTGGAGTATTGCACTGTAGCCATGAGTACCGGCAACAGGGTCAATCACATCTTGCCTAAAGAGTTCTGCATGCCGCACACTGAATCTGTCGTGTGTCGCGCGGAAGTGAGCCTCCTCGAGGTGGGCCCACAAGAACTCCCGAGCCTGAGTTCTGCGGTCGGGGATTGCTCGTGTGGGGCCAAAGACTGTCGGACTGCGCTTCAGGATGCGTGATCGGAGCGAGACGTCGGGACCCTTCAGCCAGCCAAGACCGCAGTCGAGAGATAGCGCTAGATGTCGGACTTTGGTGAGGAAAGAGAAAGCAGTTTTCATCTTCGGGGTCTCGTCGGCAGTCGTTTCGAGGCTGGCTACGTCCTCAAATCGATGATACTCTTGGTACGGCCATTGGTATGCGCCCCAGTAACTGACGTGGTCTTCCAGCGACCCTTTATGGGGCGGAAACTTAAGCGTACCTGTGTCTAGTAAGCGCTTGTGTCGAGCGATGCAGCGCCTCTTCACTTACTCTCGTCAACCTCGAAGCTCATCCCGTATCGTCTGATATGGGGTCCGAAGCCTTTGAAGACGTCTACGCCGTGTCCTTCGTACACCTCATCATCCTTCTCATTCTTCCACTGGAAGGCGTCGTATGTGCTAGCGGCATTTGTGTCATCATCAACAGCTCTGCTCTTACCCTTGCCGTTAACGTCGCGTTTCTTGGGCCTTGGTTTTAGCATGTCATAGATCTCAGTGTTGAACGGTACAACGACCGTATGGAAGAGGGTCTGAGAGACGTGTTGATCAAACTCTTTGCAGCAAAGACGCATGGCCTTGATGTCATCCCGCGCCAAGTAAGAGCAGATCAGCTCGTAAAGCTCGGTGGGCAGTCTTCTTTGGGGCCATCCTTTGCCAGAGGTTTCTACCTGTGGCATCCCGTCACTGCGGGGCGGTAGTTGACTGATCCGACTGAAAGTAGGAGCGTCTAGCAGATCCTCAACAGCTGGAAGACCTGGTACCGGCCTGCTTTGAGGAAGCTGCAAGACCTGGTAGCTCGCCGGAACTTTGGAGATGTCTCGAATATCAGGCCATACATCGCTGCCAGTAGGCGATGGCTGGACACGGTAGAGAAACACTGCGCAAGCATCCTTGCTCTCGAGATCCTTCAGCTGCGTTCTCAGATCTGCTTCCGACTTCGTACCAGGATCGTCTATGGGTACGACCGAGTGCAAACCATGCGTAGCTCGTGAACGGCGTTGCGATCCACCATTATCCACAGGCCCCTGACTAAACGATTGCGTCGAGAAAGCTACAGCATCGTCCCATATGACGCGGCCGTCGTAGGTAGTATCCGTGGTGCTACCAGAGCTTTCAGCAGGAAGGGAAGGGAACTGATTGAGGTCTGCAAGGTCCAAGGATACAGCGTTGCGACTGCTCGTAGTTGAGTTCGAGTTTGTAGCGCTGTTATTGCTAGTCATTGGCATCCAAGAACGGCCAATGTGCAGGCGATGCTGTGATCCCAGACTGTTTGAGGCTTGCCTAGGTGAGCCTTGGTCTCTGCTACTTGAATACAGCGTCCTACTGGGATTTGACTGATAAGTAGCATGTGAGCGCGGCGAAATTGGAGATTGCGCTAGGAAGTTCGTTGCGGAAGAGCGAGCGTTTGAGGAGGAAAAATCGATGCCATATAGGAGCGAGGCATTTGAAGGGCTGGCGTGTGATGTGTTCGTCATGGCAGCAGCTGGCGCAGCAGATGAGTTGCGATCCGACAAAGATCTCCTGCGATTCAAGCCAATCGATCTTGTCATGGAGTTTGCTTGAGATGTGTAGCTGTTGTGTGAGCTGGAAGATAAACTGAGAAGCGTGTCCGCTGCATCAACTTCGTCATCGAAAAGATCGATTAGAACGTGAGAATTTACAGGTGGACTGGAGCTGTCTACAGCACGATGTATAGCGGGTGGGGACGCATAAGTTAGACCTGCCGCTAAGCTTGCTTGACCGCTTCCCTCTGACATATCGCCCGAATTGTCACCATCAAGCCACAGGGAAGCCGAAGAAGCCGATGCATGGAGGAGAAACGGTGGAGGGAAGAATGGGCTTGAAGCGTTATGTTGAGGGCGTTGCAGCATGGCGGAGCGCGGGCTGTCAGACGGATTATTCACGCGCACGCGGTTCCGGGCGAGAAAGCCGGGATGGGATTGCGCATGATTGACAGCGGGCGAGGAGGGCCAGCGAAGGCTCGGAAGAGGAGGCAAAGAGCTACGCACCAAGGGCGACTGACTTGAGCTGCTACTCCTTTGGCTGCTGTTGAGGAACGGGTTGCGCGGAGAGAATGCGCCTGGACTTGGAGGTCCGAGATTGCTGCTTGCGCTCGTATCCTACCAAACGTCAGTAAAGCTATCTGGATACAAAGCGACTGGTTCAGGCCACGGTGAGGCTGTCTTACGCTGCTGTCGCTGATACTGGCGCTGCTCTTGACACTGGATGCATGGCGGAGGCGGGGCACGCGTGGTAGCCTGGATGCTTGCTGAGGGGTGTCTCGCTCCTCATCGGGAGCTAAAAGTCTCCGGGTGGGTGAAGACATGGCGGCAATATGAGGCGCTTAGGGACTGCAAGCGGCTGCAAGTTGTCGAAGGTGTTGGCGGAGAGATGCAAAGCGCAGATCTGGCGGGACCAGGGCTTGCGTTTGCAGCAGAGGGAAGAACAGGCTTCGTCGCAGATGGATACCTAGGCAGACACTTCACATTTTGAATTGTGAAGACAGCGGGAAGGAGTGGTCGCTATGGGCTATGGACTATGGTAGGCGTCGAGAACCAGGGGTGTGGTGGCTCGAATGTGGTGGATGAGTGGCAGCAGAAGAGGTGTGAATGTGAATCCACTGGAGCGACCCCACCAGCACGCTTGACAGGCCCTGGCTGCATTTCGGAATCTTAGCTCCGCCCTACCCGTCACCCCTGCGGCTTTCTCTTTCGTGTGATTGGCTTCGCTCTCGCTGTACTCTCCCCGCCGAAAAGTGGCGGAATCACGTGCCGTAATCACGTGCTGTCTCTTTATGGTCGCATCAATCTTGTTCGAGAGACTGCAATCATCAGGAAGCGGTTATAGGAAAGCTTTACACCCGATATAGCGAGTCGGCATAAGGGTATATACATAGTTCAGCCTAGAAATCTTCAATATTTACTGCACCGTTTTCTTGTTAAGACGGCACGTGATTCTACCTCTTTTCGGCGGGGAGAGTATTCAGGCACTTGTCAGTGGCAGAAGAGCGTAGTATTGACATTGGAAGATGGTCTAGAGACAAATGAGGCCTAAAATATGTCCATGACTGTACACTGAATGGGACAGCCTGCCACCTTGCCCAGCGCTCATGCAAGACGAAACCCTAGCCCCCATCCTGACTCCTTCCACAGCTCGTTCTCCGCACCCGCAATCGCAACAGCCTGCAACACCTTCCTCCGGTCAAGATGCAGATCCTCATGCGCAATCCCATTCGGGCGAATCGTAGGACTACTCGAGCTGCTCAGTGTGGACGGTGTCCTAGGCGAAGGCGACCGCGAAGAAGAGGTCAACTCCATCGAGCGCGATTCCTCTGGCCCGTCCCCGTCTTTCACGCCCTGCCCTTCGATGATCTTGCCAGCTGTGTACACGCATCCTCCGAAGGCGTGGCGGACCAAGGAATCTCCGGTTAGGCTTCCGATGACGAACACGTCTGGTGCGACTTCCAGGTCGACCTCTGCTCTTGCTCGCAGTGTTCGTCCTGAGACTAGATTTGTTCCTCGGACGTCTTCGAATGGAGGTTCGAGCACCTCTTCTCTCAAGCTGTGGTCCAGATAATCCAAGGTACCTCGACGACCAACCACATACCTCAATCCACCCACCGTTCGCTTGATTACCTCCCCCGATTCCACCTTGATTTGTACAGTTGCTGCGCCATTGTGTACCGCGATATCCAGTACCTCGGCATTCGGCAGACCCTCGTAGACGCTACTCCAGTCTCTTTGCGTAAAGAACGGATTCGACTTCCTCCTCGTAAGCGGAGAAACTGCCACCTTAGATCGCTTGCCAGAGGTCGCAGCCAACTTCATCTGCCGGTATACGCCTGCATACTCCGGATACGCTTGGCGATGACATCCGCGCAGCGGTGAGGGTCTGTCATCTGGCGACCACTTGAAGAGATGCAGGATCTTTCGATGCGGAGGCGCGGAAATGATGACATCTGCGGCAGAGAAGCCAGAGCCTATGACCAGCAGCGGCTCTGTGGCAGAGTCCAGCGGTGCAAGATCGCTTAGCGGAGGCGGCGGCGGGATGTTCACTGAGAATATGCCGGAGGCGAGGACGAGGTGTTTACAGCGGATGCTGTGGGAGCCGATGAGGAAGCCATTCTTGGTCCGAGAGATCCGATCGACTTTTACGCCGTTGTGGATCGCATCCGAAATCCCAACTACCTTTGGATAAGCCGTGTAATATTGCGCGACTTCCGTGCGCGATGGTCTAACAAAGTCAGGCATTGCTGTTCCATGCGTCGCCTCGTAGTGTTCCGAGTAAGAGTATCCTGGGAGAGACAGCATCTCCGCATAGCTGAGCGTCCCAATCTCCCAGCTCGCGGTGACCGGGTTCTCCGCCCATTGTCCTCCGGCGTGCACTGTGTTGCCCAAGGCGATGTGAGAGACCGCGCGCTCAGGCTCGTAGTGCCACTCAAGGCATGGTTTGGGATTGGCTTCCGTATCTGCATTCGGACGAAGTAGTGTGTCAAGCAGGGTGTTGACAGGTAGCGCCTGCGTGGAGTATCGCAAGGAGGATTGGAAATGTTGGTATAGGTCCGGTTTCAATTGGAGAAGGTTGGGTCGCTTCGAGAGCTTTGCATCCAGTATCGCATCATAGTGCCCTCCGGCATAATATGGGACATGTCCATGAAGCAAGTAGGAAAGGATGAGGGCGGAAGGCCCATTTCCTAGAGAAGTCAGCCGTGAACTCGCGGGGCAATTGTGGTGCGCTCACCAACGATCACGGTGTCGACCTCATTCGGGATTCTTGAAGCCATCTGGTGGCTCGGCTGGGAAGCAATATGTCCATTGTAGAGAGGAATCAGAGAAAAAGATGAACTAACGTTAGGTCATCGGTGGAACGGCAGATGTACTAGGTAGAGTCGGCGACTGCGGATGCGCCCTTCGCACCGCTGATGCGACCCGGCGGAGAAATCGATGTGCCCTCTCCCATTGTCATCATCGCTCTTCGGCAAATCCTGCCTCTTTTGGACGTTGATCGGTAAGCAAGACACGACGATGTTTGAGGTCGTGTTCAATGCAACAGCATCACAGTCCACGCTTCTTCGACTAATTTGTCAAGAGGGTGTAGATGCTCGTGTCATCTTCCGAACAAAGTCGCAGTTATGAACAAGCTACCATTGAAATGTCAGGGTGCACAGAACGGATACAAGGATAGCCCACCGAGGCCTGCATAAGCTTCTTGCATGACGCTTCCGGTTTACTATATACAACGGAATCATTGTAGAGGAGGCTGTGCCAATTGACCGCCTTGAGAAAACATTGACCGCAACCGACTAGAACTCAGCAATGGTATCGCCCCTTCGCTTGCCCCGCATATCCCACTTGCCCTGTGAAAGCGATGGTTAGCGGGTATGTCGAGTGTTTACAGCTGCATTGTGTTGTAGGAACAGGTCCTCCGCATGGAGATCCCCCGCTCACGTGGGAGACACAAGGCCTGTCTTCTGGGCTCATGAGAGCTTCGTGCAACGGGAACCGCGGCAGAAGGCCATATCCTAGCGATCCGAAAACCGACTATGGGTGGAGGCTGAGGATTGAACGTACATCGGTTACGTATCCCATATATCCGAACATGCTTGGAACGAGGACGACGTAGGCGAATGTGAGCCAGGCGGTTCGAGGCGTCCAGCGGAAGTATTTGTGCCGGTTCACGTACATGTCTGCGTGTCGTGTCAGGTGCTCGCAGCGTTAGGGCGAGATAGCCGGGCTGGGTGGTTCATACTGGCGTACTTGACCAGCGCCGGGTCCATCGCGAGAGCTGTGATAGTCAGCAGGCTGTCGCTGCTTATTGTAGTCTGCAGTTGGTCTGCAGCAAGGGCGCATACAGGTGTTGTGGCCCGCCATGTTGAAAGTCCGGGCGTGGCCGATGAGCTGTAGTTGTGGGTGCTGTTCCGCTTGGAGTGAGCGGTCATGCCGCTTTGCGATGAAGTCGTGAGACTCGGCGTGATGTCTAATCACGTGGTTCGCTCTACCGCATGTCGCCAAGTCCTCGGTATCCCAGGATGCCTTTCCAACATCGAACTGACCTACGACAGGTACGGCCGGGATATTGCTGGAAAGGTCTATTTGAAATCCCGTTGCAAACTAACGGCAGGCTGTATTAGTGCTCAGCTCCGCATCTCTATCAGAATATAACTGCTGGCAACCGCCCTTATCTTCCATCTATCTTGACCTGGTGATTTTATTCCTCACGCCTCCATACAGTACACCAAACAGCTTTCAGTTTTAGCCGTGCTAACATCTGGACTGCCTTGGCAAATACACCGAAGAACGGCGGTACTGGATCGTTTTTTCCCAATGCGGCACAAATATATACTGTAACTACTTATTTGCAACACTGGTTCAACATAGCAAGCCTCACACTCTGCCTTATTCGTTCTCATCAATCATTCTCTCGAAGCGAGCTACTCCTCCATAGTTTTTTGTGCTCAACACACCAGCTTGTAGAGCACGATCGAAGATGTGAACCTTTTTTCTCTGTGTTCTTCTAAGCCGGATTTCTGTTGCACTGCATGGAGCGATATCGTGCTTGCGGACAATAGAAGTAGTAGCACCAATCTTGTTCGGTCAAGTCGAGAAACGCTAGTAGACATTGAGCCCGCAAACTCATCACGGCTATGCCACCGGCCATACACGTTATTATGAGTGTGACCCCGAAAATTCTTCTGAATACCGTTCCTTGAGGCCGTAGAACACGCTGCACACGCTGGTGACAACTCCGCTTGACCTCTCCTCCGAGTCTGTGCACATGTAAACAGGTCCTCTCTCGTGGCTCGGTGAGTATACGGAGCCTAGTCAAGCCCACCGGAGGTCCGGAGCCTGTCTCGTGAATCGAAGTTATCACGCAAAATACGCAATCCCTTATACTGTCACCAGAATCAAGTACCTGTGAATGTGGATAGTTGTTGTTCGTTGCAGCGTTACTGTCATCACCGAGTGTGGCGCGGCCCTCCAGTTCGTCTTCTTTGAGTATGGCTCGTAGTTCGCTGTCAGGGTCGGCCGACGGCATGGCTTGCACGACTCTACGAGCCTAACGATACAGCGACTGACGCAGGAACGGTATCGGTGATGCAGGCTGACACTACGGCCGATTGACTGTTAACGCAGCGTCGCAGAGCCGGTGCTCGCAGGTATAAAAGACCACGAGATTCTGTGGGAAGCAAGGGTACCACTCCTCGAATACACTAGGATAACAGACAGCGGATTGACTCTCTAATACTGAATACGAAGTACAACTTGGACCAGCATACCACTCAACACTATCGAACCCAGATCAACAGCCTTACCGATAGTCGAACTACAACTCGCTAAGGATCTATAATGTGCACCTGGAAGTGGGTTTTTTACATCTGCGGGCATCAGGACGCCAACGGAAAGGTGAGTTATACCAAGGTTGGCGATGAAGAGGAAGGTTATGCAGTGCGATTCTACCATTGCCTCGGACGCGGACAGTTTCTGGACTTGAGGTACAAGAACGGAGAAGTCCAAGGCATGCCGGATGATTGTCCCTTTAGCCACAAGAAAGACTTCGAGGAGAGCATGGAGACTTTGAGTTGGGTATGCCCCGCGTGCATGAAGTGGTCTCAGGATAACGATAAGAGGCCACCTGGTGATGCTACCAAGCCCGCTGTGCAGTTCAGATAGTCGAATGCTGACGTGCACCGGGCGGCGGGACTGACCGGGAGGACGAGGTTGTATTCCAGACTGCCTGCAGCTTGTTAGACACGGCGCTGGATCGTTGCTGTCGTTAGATGTGTATCCTCCTTTCCTACTGCTTGTAACATCATCAATACATTAGATACATATCCCCACAAACTTCAATATAACTTTACATTGCTCATAACACATTGCTCGTACTTTGCCGTCAATTCTGATAATATTTCTCCGCATTCGAAGATGACTGATGACTCTGACGTATAGATATCGGTGGTGACTACAAGGTCATCCTACGGCTGTAGTCAATAGATGCGTTACGTGACTCCAACAAGGTCAACTCTTGAGTATTTAAGTTCCGTAGTTTGCACACAGAAGCAACAGCATCTTCCATAGATACCTCAAAACCACAAGGCACAAAGACAGAGACTGGATTCTCGGAGCAGTGAAAACATACACGGCGAAACCACAGCACCGAACAGACAGACACCCACGTCAATAGAAAAACAACAGTCTATCACCTACATTCTAACCAAAGCAACGATGTGCGTTTGGAGGCCTGAGTGGTACGGATGCCTCCACCAGATGGAGGGCGATATGATGATCATCGAGCCCTGCGACGGCTCGGCCCCAAAGCATCGATACGCAGTGAACGGGGTATGGCCGCCTTGGCCACCCTGCCCTCAAGGTAAGGGAATCCCTACGAAGGCTGAACCTAAAATATACGAGGAAGTATGGTGCGAGCCTTGCAAGGAAGATGGCAAGGTAAGCGGAGACGGACCGCCACAGCCGCAGGGTTGGGCGTTCAGGTAGTCCCTCGATGGCGTGCGCTGGGCGGCAGGACCAATTCGGAGGCTGGGTGTTGTGTTCGAGACTGTCTGGAACAACTTGAAGGACACGGCGCTGGATCGTTGCTGTCTGAGGATGCACATCTAATCTTGCCAATTCTTGTAACACAATTAAACCTTGAATTCCACAGCAGCCCCGAACTGTTGAATATCACGTGTCAACCAAAAGGGGAGGCTGGTGATACCTTGGATGCAGTATACTCTCCCGGCCGAAAAGTAACTAAATCACGTGCCGCAGCCCGTGCTCCATCACCAAACTCAGCCAGCTCGTTTCTGGATGACCTTTTAGTTAACCACCACCAATATGGCTCCAAACCGAGGCCCAGACATTAGTGTTGCAATGCGCGCTTGTACTACTACCTTGCGCCTGATAATCAATGAGTGCAGCGATTATATACCCTCACCGCGCGGTTTGGCGATGGAGCACTGGCTGCGGCACGTGACTTAGTTACTTTTCGGCCGGGAGAGTATAGCCAGCCTCTCCCACGTCCATAGATGAATCAATAAAGCTCTTAGCCCTCTATTTCACTAGGTTATAAGCCCGGATATCCGCAACCAATCAGTCAAGTCGCTCTAATCATGTCTACGGAATCTCCGCAGAAAGCCAAGGTTGTCCTTTACTGGTGCGTTTATCGGATTCATCTGTCTAATCGGTCGTCGTTGTTCGCCTTGTCAAACTCTGCCGCCCAATGTGGTATACATGTTACTTCATATTCCAAGAGCTTGTAGTTACGGTTCCGGTAGAGCTGCGCGTAGTTGGTAACCTAGAGCCTGCTGCTGCCTACATTTGTGTTGCTAACCGAGCTCCACGAGGAGAGCGATTCCTGAGCAATGCGCCGAGAGCGTAGTAAGCGTAGTAACTTGGTAGAGGCCCTCAAATCTTTGGGTAGTTGTCATTGTTCTCTCTTAGCCTCACTTCTCTCGCAGCTCTGCTTATGTTCGAGTACATTGTAGAAATTTAACGGTTGAGCACTGACTAAGAGCATGCAGGTTGGAGAAGTCTCGCTCCCAACGTATTCTTTGGCTCTTGGAAGAGCTCAAGATCGACTACGAGCTGAAAGTGTTCAAGCGCACAGAGAAGATGGTAGCACCGCCTGAGCTCAAGGAGGTCCATCCGCTTGGAAAGTCTCCAGTGATTGGAGTACAAGCCCCAGAAGCCGAGAAACCCCGGATCATTGCTGAGTCAGGGCTCATCGTGGAGTACCTTACTGAGTACTTCGGCAAATGGCTGGAGCCGAAGAAGTTTGCCGAAGGCAAGGAGGGCCAAATAGGCGGGGAGAGCGAAGAATGGTTGCGTTATCGGTTCTTTATGCATTATGCGGAGGGCAGCTTGATGACGCTTATGATAGTGGCCTTTCTGATGAACAGTAAGTCAGCCAAATCTTTGCAAATGATTCCACCCGCTGAAATTGGAGACAGACATCGAGACCGCTCCTGTTCCGTTCTTCATCAAGCCCATCACAAGGGGCATTGTTGGCAAGATGAACACTGCGTTCCTCCAACCCAATTTCAAGACGCATTTGGATTTCCTTGAAGATCAGCTTGCGACATCTCCCAATGGCGGCGAGTTCCTTTGTGGACCCGGGCTTACGGGAGCTGATATCATGATGATCTTTCCCTTGGAAGCTGCTCAATGGCGGGCGGGCCTGACGAAGGAGAAGTACCCGAAGCTTTCAGCGTACATCGCGAGACTGCAGCAGCGAGAGGCCTTCCAGCAGGCCATCAAGAAGATCGAGGATGTTACTGGGGAGAAGTACAACCCGTCGCTATCGTCGAAGTGAGCGCTGGCAGGTGTACAAGCTGTGTTCATCCGCGTCTTGCGCTGAAACGTGCAGCGTACGGATTCACGGTTGCATGATCTTCACGTTTCCCGCACTATGTGTAATCTAATAGCGTATATCGTTTTGAGAGCCATCAACTCCTTGAAGGGGTTTGCTCGGACCCAATCATGTCTTGCAGTTGTGCGGCTCTCCTGCAGTAGTCTCGCCATTGCTGACGAAAGCTCGCGGGATCAGCCTCTCACGAACGCCGACATTGAGGCTGCTGCTGACGTATCCACGAACATGATTTTGATATGTGTAAGCACGGAGAGCACATCGAAACATTTGCTGCCCACCAGCAAAATATATAACAGCTCTGATAGCAGGATGTTGATGTGCGCAGCAACCCAGCGATCGCCCACCGAGCAAACCGGCCCTGCGCCCATCTCGTCGTTCGATCCGCCTTGATAGTGAACTCCCGCTGTGACAACGATGAAAAGAACAGCCAACACAGATCCCACCGGGGACATCTCACAACCTGCGACGAAACGTGTCGCCCGCTCACCGTCCTCATCCACATCAGGCGCCACACCTGCCGCGTTGCATGCCGAACAAAGACCTATACGGACGCGCAGCCAGTCCGGGGCTGAGCAGACTGCCCATCCCAGCCTCGATACAGCCGTGACGGAGGAAAGCGATCATGCATGGGAGAGCTCAGGACAGCGGAGCGCTGCACAATCGGAGACCACTGCGGCTGGAGGGCAAGCAGCTAGCACGAGCACGCGCAGAGTGGCAGAGGCTGCGGCGGATACTGTTTCAACGTTGCCAGCCGGCAGGGTATTTCCCGTTCAGATAGGGTCTGAGTTGTTCAAGCTGTCCGGGGCATCAATCTCTTCCGATGGTGAGCGCGATCGCAATGGCGTCTTATTTAGTGTACAACATGCTAACAACTCTCAAGCACCCTCCTACTTCTCACAGTATTTCGCCGATCAGCTGCGCACCGTTGAGGGCGGCGCTGGCAACGTGAAGACGTTGTATATAGACCGAGATCCTGTCACGTTCAAAGACATTTCGCTCCATCTCCAGGGCTACTACGTCAAGCCAAGGAGCGCAGAGCATTTCGTTCGCTTGTTCGCCGATGCTCAGTTCTACAGCTGTAAGTCATTTGAAGTACTATGCTATTCACCGGCTGACTTAGATTGCACAGTACCTCGATTGACCCAACAACTCTTCAAGTCGGACATCTTTGTTCAAGTCGGCTCCCGTGACTTCCAGATCCCGCGGGAGTTGTTCTCATCTCCTGGCGATTCTCCCAACTACTTCACGCTGGGTATTGCTACGTTCCTCAGCACACCCCAAGATGCCTTCCCGGGCCTCGACAGACAAGCCCTACTGCGCCCGCCACCGGTATTGCCCCCATCAGTGCCCAACCGCTCTGCCGAGGTGTTCTCTGAACTACTCAAGTATTTGCAGGGCTATCCGGTGAACATCACGGATGAGGCACACCGTGCAGATCTACTGAGAGATGCACGATACTTCCACCTTAAGGGACTTGAGCAACGATTGTTGCCTGTTAAAATTAGCTTCAATGCTGCAAGGAACGAATCAGAGATAGTGCTTCGACTTGAGGACGTCAGACAGTCAGGAATATCTTGTGTACCTAATCCGATCCTCACGTCCAGTTCTGCCTCCAGCGATCCAAGTGAACCGGCCCCCCTTTTGGCCAGTGTTGGTGCACCCCGACCGGGACATGCCAAATATGCGAGGCCTTTTACGAATGATCATCAACACTGTCTTATTATCGAGATGTTAGGCTCGGAGCCAATGCGTTTAGATACATGGAAAATGCGCGCTACCTTTGATGATCCGACCAGCGAGTATGGCACCCCTACGACTTCGAGATCGCCAACAACCAAATCAAGATTGTTGAGCCTGTTCACAGTTCTAGCGTCAAAGATGAACCTTCCAGTCACACAGTCGATCGGCCCCTCGACAGCAAACAATCGGAGCGGCTCGTCCGCACAAGCGCTCAATGTATCGAATTCAGGGCTGCTAGATGGCGACAGCATCAGGTTCGTGATGGACCATGACACGTTCATTGAGGTCGATGGCATGGCTGTGAAGCGGGGCGGTGGCATCACTGAGAGTGAGGAAGATGCAACTCTCGGAGCATGGCAATCAATCACGCAACCCTCGAAGGACGATGACGCCTGGACTACGATTAAACTGCCTCAGGAGTGGATGGTAAGCCGGGGTCAGTGGCGACTGAGGGTTGAGTGTGCGGAGAGCGGTGCAATTGAGGCGGTCCTGTGTGCCGTCAGGATCGAAGCGACCAGCTCCGGTTGGGAAAGGAACAAGCGGCGAGGCTTTCTGGGATGAATGTGATTCACAGACATCCCGTGAGTTTGCTACTCGAACATTGTGTTACTAGAATAGTATAGGACAGTGCCACCTCGTTGCGATAGCCCTTGAAGGATGTAAACCACCGCAAACGAGGAATGCTCAACAAAATCTCCCCTCCAGTCTTCATCTACGTGAGGTGGATACTTAGGTATCTTGGTAGCGGTGGAAGTGAACAAAGCGCAGAGTGCTTAGTCAGCCCGTCAGCGATGTCGGTGAGTTGCACCTCACTTTGAGCTTCCTGCGGCCAATGTCACTTTGGCATTACGCTGCAGCACCAACGCCAATCATCAGGAATACCCATCAGATTGGCTGTGCAGGTCAAAGAGAGTCTGTTTTAGAATGGAGCCTCTCAACTCGCCGATACAGAGCGAATCCAGTTTTTCAATGATGGCACTGGACCACCGCTTTCGTTTCTCCGCTCTGCCCCCATCACAAGAAGCGGACCCCAAAAAAATATTCCAGGTGAAGCCCCACAGGCAAACAGCAGTGCCCTGAGCAAGATTAGGCGCGTCTCGTCTTCGACCTTCACCTTCGGTTGTCTCCCCGCTATCTCTGAACCCCTTACAACGGGCTGAAAAGTAATCACGTCCCTGCTTCAGTTTTGCAACATCGACCAGCTATGACGGCCCTCAAGAGCCCCCCGCATTTATACAATACCAAAGAGTCTTATTCGAGGACTCGTCGATCTCTTTCTCCACTCTGTGTAAGCCTTGGATTCTCTGCACCACGAGCCAGGCCGTTGTGAGTGCCGGCAAAAGGACTAGAAAGCCTTCCACTTTCCCTGGCTGTCGATAGTCGATGTCTTGAGCGTGTTTTGGCTGGCGTCTAGAAACCGTCTGATTTTGTACATTCTTAACTATTTCCGTTGCATTGGTGGATATACTAGTCGCCAGCATCGCCCAAACACATTCTATCTATGGAAGCAAGCGGGTCAGGTTAATTGCTCATTCCCATTAACTACCTCATGCGGAGCCTATTGAGGGGTTCGTTGCCGGAAGCAGCCACTATGCTGAGACACAAAGTTACAGCTTGCAATGGATGCTGGTCATTATTGCGTAGGTAGTGAGGAGTAACTATTTGCAGTCTCCACTGTCCTCTACTATATCAAGGGCTTCACCTCTCTTTTCATCCCACACTCGTTCAAAGCATCGGTCAATTCCTCGTTATTGCATTCCACAGCTCTACCAGTGGGGCATTCGTTCTACTTCTCTGCACATCTTTGAACACCTTTTGTGTCCAGCTTCATACATAATGAAGGGAGCTTGGTTCGTTTTGGCGCTTGCTGCCATTGCGGCCGCAAAGCCTGTGGCCCAGAACGGCAACTCCAACGGCAACTCCAACGGCAACTCCAACGGAAACTCAAACGACAAGTCGGATAACGACTCGAACAACAAGAACAACGACAAGAACAACGACAAGAACAACGACAACGACAACGATAACGACAAGTCCAACGAGAAGTCTAACGGCAATTGGAAAAGCACATCCACCTTGACCACTGCTATTACTACAACATATAAGCCCTCGGCTTCGTCCACGACCATTGCAAAGGGCACCACTAGCACGATTATCGTACGGTCCACCGTCGCTTCTTCAACCTTCTCTACGGGAACCACCAAATCCACCGTTTCGTCTTCGTCCGCATCATCCAGCAAAGCCACGACAACTTCCACAGTCAGGTCCTCCTCCGCAACAACTACGGTCCTGCCTTCGCCCGCCTCATCCAAAACATCTACCACAACATCCTCAGCTAAACCTGCCTCAGCAACACCCTCATCTTGGACTTGCCCGGAAGCAGACGGTTATACCTTCACAAGCTCTGCAGGCGCCAAGTTCCTCGTAGAATGTTTCGTCGACCACTTCGGCAGCGACATGTCGAACAACCTAGTATGGACTAGCGACCTGATCTCTTGCATTGATGCTTGCGACAACAGACCTGGCTGCGTCGACCTTGCACTCGTGCCTGGTGGAGGGGCGTGCTACCTCAAAAGCACCTTGGGAAACCCCGTTCCTAACGCTTATGTCTGGAGTGCGAAGCGGCTGACAAGCCCTACCCGTTCCCTGGCCATGAGCAGCAGCACACCTACCCCGGTTGCTAGCGTCACAACATCTTCTGTCATAGCCAAGCCGACCGGCCTTTGCCCAGAATCCCACGGCATCTCATACAAGACTTCCTGCGGCGCCGAGTATGTCATCGAATGCGGCATCGACAGAGCTGGTGGAGACATGCCGGGGGTATTCTACGCAAACGACTTGGCCACTTGCATGGCCCAGTGCGATTCGACCCAAGGTTGCTCGACAGTCTCTTGGGTTCAGGGCAGTCCTGGTCCGTGTTACCTGAAGAGCTCAGCCGGCACACCGAACAACAACCCCAGCGTTCACGGTGCAAAGCAGCTCTCTGGCTGCACTTCCGTCACCCCAGCCACTCCATCTGGTGCGGCTGATGCTCCAAAGGCTGTATCTTCAAGCGCCAGCAACCCGGCGCCTAGCGCCTCCTCACCTACGGTGTCATGTGGAAATTACGCTGACGGGTCAACAATCACCACCGGGGGATCCACTTTCACGGTCGAATGCTTCATGGACCGTACTGGTAACGATGTGGGGATGATCTACGCCGAAAGCCTTAGTGCCTGCGTGGCTTCATGTGCCTCCACTAGTGGCTGTGTCAGCGTGGCGTGGGTTCCTGGCTCACCTACTGGACCCTGCTACATGAAGGCTTTAGCCGGTCCGGCCTTCCCAAATGGAAACGTCCATGGCGCGAAGCTCATCTCGTGAGTGGGATCAAGATGAGGGGCCGAATGTAATAACTCCGCTTCCAGGCGGCAATGTCTCGGTTGTGCAGGAGATGGTGGGCAATGGGTCGGATTTACTTGTCCATTGTTCTCTGATCTCGGTTAAAAAGTACCTGTTGGATGTTGAGATAATTAGATGGATGTACGGAATGGGCTACAGACTGTCGTTGATGTGTAGGGTTTGAGAAGGATATAAATCTTAGAGTATGAGTTCTGCTGTGACGCTTCGTGATTGACCTGCTGTCGTTTACGGAGCCGTTCTCGTCATCATCTCTGCTTTGAGTATCGGATGCTTTTGACGCTGGTAGCGATTTGTACACTGCCCAATCGAAACTTTCTCACATTTGGCGTGCAATTCTTTGTGATTTCGCTAGTCTACTACAGATCCGCGCTACCGGATCCCGCAGCCCCTGAGAAAAAAGAGTCGGTTATCCTCTTGCAGAACGATACCATTGTTGTATACATATATCAATAGGTTGAGCAACTCTCTCACGTACGGCCATAGATCAAAGAAAACATCGGATCCCGTCCGCTCTCCTGCAATCAAGCTTTGAATCGGTAGATTAGTAGTTAGGTGGGTGACCACTAGCGAATACCTACTGCTGTACGTTTTTGTTTTTGCTTTCTGCTGCTGGTACAACGTGCTAGAGATCGGACGATTTTGCCGGAATCACGAGGAGACGGCAGCTTCCTCTCTGGTTATACTACTTGGACTGCGAAGGGTGAAATGCAAGGGCTATAGTTTTATGCAGTTACGGGGTGGTAGTGCATGAGACAGCAATCCACCCCTATTCTTGCCCAACACCATATAATCACGTGCTGCACCAGCAAGATTCCAATGAGGCTTTTCTGCCAAGCTATCAATAGCTAGAGCAACCAGTTCCATATCGATAGTTTCGTGAATAAGAAGCCGCGTTTCTGTTTCTACGGCTCAACTTCCTCGCCCATACTTCTCTGCGAGCAGAGTCCACTGCAAGAGGGAACGTATCACGTTCGATGTCCACACCCGCTACGGCTTACTCGAGAGGTTCTAGCATTTGAATGACTTCCGGCCGGTAAGAGCAACAAGCCAACTCTCTTCCCCAGCCCATCCGCAGACTCTATAAGATCAATCCCAAGTAACAACAGCCAGCCCTATCGAATCCGCCCATGGTATCATTTGTCCTTCTGCAAGCCAATCTTCCCAGCCCTACAACCCCCGCAAGATTTGGAAATTTCAACAAGAACCAAAAAGCTACCCGTCCGTCTCCCATCTTGTATCCTAAGTCCTATGAAAGCCACTTCCCCCGCCACACTCAATACCGGTACTGCACCGGACTGACCGGACTCCTCTCCTCCTCCCTCTGGACCGGCTGCTGTTGCTGGCTCGGCATAGGATTGACCCCTCCATGCATAGTAAGATTCTGCGTGCTGCTCTCCTGCCTATGCAGATAACTCGGCGTGCTCTGAACCCCCGGATGCCCACTCTGTCCACCTTCATCTTGCCGGTACCCCGGCTGCTCCATCTGCCGTCCCGCATACCCCATCCCCTGCCCCACTCCTGTCTGCCTACTCTGCCGCTCGCTCTCCCACGCTTCGGTCTCCTGCATCGCCTCCCGTTCCTCCGACGACATCTGCACAGGTCTTCGCGGCGGCAACGACGGGCTAGGCCCATAGTTCACAGGCTCATAAGGGTGGGCATAAGAACCCGGACCAGCTGTTGCGGCCGTGGGACGGGTCTCGTGCTCGTCGGAGAACGGGTTATCTGAGTCCTCCCGAGACTGGGCGGCGCGAGCGTTGAGGCTGTTTCGCACAGAAGGCGGCGGCATAGGCGGAGGGGCGTACGGTCCTGCTAGTGGAGGTGGAGGAGCGTAGGCGCTTTCAGTTGCGGGGGCGGCGTAGGCGGTCTGTCCCACTCCCATACCTACACCCGGTACAGGCGGTAAGGTGGGCGTGCCGCCGTTCGCGCCGATATTCACCGGCGGCACAGGCGAGGGGAAGGACAAGCCAGAGGTCTTGCGGGCGTTGTACACAGCGCGCTGATGTTTCGTAGCCGCAAGCACAAGCTGCTCATTCGTCTCAATAAGCGTCAACATCGTATCGTCGTCCGGCGCCGGGTCCTCGCAGTTCAGGTAGCCCGTTATGCTGCGCTGTGCCGTCTGGCAGCGATCCGCGAACTCCTTGACCAGCTCATTTGACAGCAGCTCCGTGGGTGCGGTCGACTGGACCAGCTGCAGGAGGAGCTTCGCCGTTGTGCGCGCTTCTTCGATGCGGCCGGCTAGCTCGCCGGGAGGAGGGAGGCCGGAGCGTTGGCGGGAGGGGTGCGGGGGTCGGGAGTCGGGCTGCTGGGAGGGCGGTACCGGCGGTCGGTTGGGATCGAAGGGGGGGACGCGGAAGCCGGGGCGTGAGCCATATCCACTTGAAGAATTCAGGTTGCTGGAGCCCTGCTCCTTCCTCCACATAGCGAAGAGCTGTGCCAGGTTTGTGTCGTAGGCCTTCTCCCGGTCCAACGCGAATAATGTCTCCCGTAGTATTTGCTGCACGCTGGGATCGCGTCCTTGCCGTAGCAGCTCCTTGACCGTAGCTACGAACTTTGCGTCGATGTTGCGCGTGAAGGTCGCGCCGGGGTTATCAGTGAGTATCCGGATCAGCATGATTGCATTGTATTGTACGTGAGGGCGAGAATAGTTCTCTTTGGAGAGGAACTTGCGGATCTGCGCTGCGGCGGCGGAGGCGGCCGCGGGTGAGGACTCGGCGGCAGTGACGATCTCGGGGAGGTACTGGATCTCTTCGGTCTGGCGGTCTGGGTCAGCGGGAGTTGCTCGTATGAAGGTGTTTCCGTCAGGCTTGAGCAGCGCATAGCCGACCGGCAACCTACCGAGTTATTTGGTCCGCCAGACTCGCAGAACAACCGCTGTGGGCAAGTCGTGTTAGCCTTCATCGTGTGCTCAGCTACTGCCTCAGCTCCCCTGGCTAGTCTTACCACTCCTCGTGCTGCGTTGGCTTCTGGCGTGTCGAGATCCGGCTGGACAGTCTCATCCTGGCCTGAGAGCTCACCGTCAGCGTCAACCCAGGCGGATTTTGGAACATGTCGCGTACTGGTTCGCCTCCCCAAGAGGTTGCTAGCGAACTTCTTAAGCACCATGGCGCAAACGTGGGTTGTGGTAGAGAAAGCTCAAGCGCGGAGCAGTTCTAGGCGGCGGAGCTCGTGCGGGTGCGGATGCGCGGAGAGCTTCAGTTGCGGAGAGCTGCTTGCATTGAACGTCGCGGCGCTTGTGAAGGAGAAATGGCGAAGAGAGCAGATTGTTGATTGCGGATCAGGTGTGTTTTTGGAAAGCTGTTTCATATGTTTATGAGCTTTGTGCTGGGCGACTCGCGGGATTCATAATCTCATGTCTCGGCGATGATGCGGACGGCCTTGGGGGTCCACGAGGCACTCGCACCGCCACGCCCGACGCGTGGTTCGCAACACTATCCGTGACGTTGACTGCAACTTGCCATGGAGAAGAAACGGCTCCTCATCCACTCACATTGCGGGCAACATGAGTGCCACTGATACTCACATCGATGTTTTCGTCTACTAATCACACAACAAGACCGAGAATACATTCAGTGCAACTGTACGCGGCACGTTGAGGCTGTATGTACCTTCCTTTCTTTCAGCGGTCTGCGTACCGCCAGCTCTATGTCCGAGATTACACTCCCTAAGATACAGCAGCAGGTCCATTTTGTACCCATCCTGCCATGGGATCCGTGGCTGGAGGTCCAGCTTCCATAACGCCACGATCCCCTTGTCCCTACTAGAGATAGCCCAGAATGTTGCTTTTGCCCCAGTTGCCCCAACGCCGCGCTATAGTGTTACGATGGAAGGCAACGAAAGAGACAGACAAGATAACAATGGGCTGTATGTGCGAAGAACAAAGCCACAGATCATCAGATATGATACGTGTACGGTCATTACAAAGTTTACAGAAGATTAGTTAGTTGACGACATCGCCTAGGTACGCAAACTCGTCCATGAGTTGCGCTGTGATGGAAAGATTGTGGCCGGTGCCATCCAGTGGCTGATGTAACAAAGGTCCATGGTGAGAGGATTCGGGCATGATGAACGCAGCACGGTGAGTTCGGCCCTTGGTCAAGGTTGATTGCGAGGTTGTCTCTCCGTGCGGAAGGCTGTAGCTCTGGGAGCTACCGAAGACACCAAGCGGGTCGGTCTTCAGATTTTCAGACTCCATTGAAGCTGGGAGTGGACCGCAGACTTCTAGTGGCTCACCAAGTGCAATCCCTATCTGCGGCGACTCAGAAATGGGAGTGGCGTAAGGCTGGCCAAGGTTGGTGTCGAAAGGGTTGAGCTCCGAGGCCGCCGAGGAGTTGAAGTAGAGATCCAGCAGAGCGCTGGCAGCCGACTGTGAATTCTGTGGATTACTCATGCCAGCAGAGTGCCTGGACAAATCATCCTCATCAGCGGCGACTTGGGTAATTGTCACCTGCGTGTCGGTGGAATGCCGGTTCGGACTGCTACGGCCACTTGAGCCATCCAGTGAGCTAAAGATTGGTGAACAATCGTCGTCTACGTTGGGGGGAGTAGCGGGCCGTTCCGCTGGTGATACAGGTTGGTCAGACGTGTTGCTCCATTCAGAGAAATGGCTTCGAAGAAGTGTTGGCCTGTGTGACTTCGAGATCGTGACCTCGCGAGCTTGAGCTAGGTTCGCATGCAAGTCAAGTGACTGCGCTTCCAGGAATGGCAACAATGAGGAGGACGCTACTTGATCCAACTCGCTTGAGCTTGCGCTGACAGTTGTGAGAGGTTCGCCGATAGTTGATTCCCGTGACACGCCAGTAGACAAGTCTCCAGTCGAGGAATCCCCTCGTCGAGATGGGGAGTCCCGGGAGTCCCGGGATTGCACTCGGGATGCATGATGAGGATCGACCGAGGGCTGAGATGTAGTCACAGGCTCGATGCCGGTGTCCTTGACGAGAGTAGGCATGTAGCTAGACTGGCTAAGAGGCCGCTCCTCTAACACAACGCCATTTCGAAGCACGGCCTTGGGCGGCGTCATCGCCCTGGTGTATTCGCACAGGGCTTTGCTGTAGGCACTCAACGCCTTTGTGACAGGCCGTCCTTCTTGTTCCTCCTGTCTCACGCTGTCTGAAGACACGCGAATTGTTTGAGCCCCGGTTGCCTTATCCAAGCTGGATCTTCTTGGCTGGGTTGTCGCTGTTGACAACGAGGGCTTCCTGTCCTGGGAACTGGAGGATGGCCGAACACTTTCAGGCATGGGCGCCTTCTCAGCGGAAGCTGTCCTCTGCCGGTTGCGGGCAGAAGCGTCCTCTCGTCCGTCAAGGGGAGTTTGCTGAAGTCTTCGGCGCGGTTCGCCGTTCAGTGCTGCATTGGTGTCACGGGTATTTTGCTGACGCTCGCTGGATGTTCCCCTGGCACGGTCGCCCGAGACGGATGGGGTTGCGAATCCTTTGAGGTGACATAGAGCGGACTTAAACACTTTGACCGGTGCATCGGAGACCAAGCTGATGCCTCTCTTGTGGCTTGATGATCGCTCTGGGCTGCTCGCATCCACCACGCTGCCACTCGAAATGCGGATCGGCGAAGCTCGGCGGCATGTCGACTCTGATGGTGGTACGGGTGCGTGTCTTTGAGATGCTGGTAACTGCGAGGATGCGGGGATCACTTTGGACGGAACGGTAATGGGCGGTATCGGGTTTCGGTATCTGTCTTGCGGGTTCTGAGTGTGCAGCTCGGAAGAACTGCCACCGTCGCTTGGCACCTCAAGGATATTCACACGCTGTCCGGGCAACAGAGGGCACGCGGTCGTTGATGGTTGCGAAGGATCGTGATACTCGCTATCCCCATCCAGCTTGTACTGTACCCGGGATACAGTGAGCACATATTTTGAGGACGCGGATTCGCGAGCACTTACGTAGTACCAATAGGTCCCACCCATCTTGAGGCCTCCGTCTCTTTTCTCAGTGAGCTTCTGCGGATCACCGTCACAAATGATATTCTGGAAAGTGTGGCATCCGGACCAGGTACATGGACCCTTGCGAGAGTCTTTCTCCATACGGTAAGCCCGTGAGAAGTTGTCCCACGAGCCAAACAATTCTACTGTCATGAGTGCAGCAGGACACTCGCTGTTATGTATATTAGTACAGCCAAGAAGATATGGAGTGGTCAACGTACAATAGGAAAGCTATCAGTGCAGTAGAAGCCATGCAGAAGTTACAGGATGTTGCGAGACACTCGTGTCAGTAGTTGTCGAGACCGATCAAATGTTGTCTGGTTTACATATGGGTGTATGAAAGATCAGGACCGGCCTGACTACAGAAATGAGCGTGAGAGACGTCTAAGCCGTTAACCGTTGGCAGATTTATTCGAGACAGACTGAAATTATTAGCAACTAAGAGAAGATAACAAGAGAGGAAGACATACTACAAGTACAGAGAGAGTGACGCGACCCGGATGGCTCGGTTGATTGCGGAGGAGGTCGAAGTCGAGTGTGTAGCTATATACAGATATTGGTGCCCCTGCAGGCAAATGTGCCTCACGCTGGCCTTGTTTTCTGCTATCGGCACGACAATGCATCGACCGATGAAAGCCTCCCGGGTGCCTCGTAGATCGTTTCGGCTGGGCGTGTTTGATAACCGTGAGACTCTGCGGCGGATCCAGCGGCCAATGAGAGTGGGAACACTGCAAGGCTCGAACTACGCAATGATGCTATGCTTAAGGGCTGCGAGTGGAGATGTACAGAGTCCGGCGCCTACTGGAATGTCCATCAAGATCGTACGGGGCAGACTGACATCTCAGGAAGCGAAGTGGGGAAACATGAAGGGCGTTGAGATTAAGTTAGAATGTTTGGTAGCGGACGGTGCTAGAGGTTGTGAGTCTAAGAGATCCACAGAAGCCATCAAGCCTGTTGATCCGAGCTAGAATACAATTGACTCTAATGCTACTGGGTGGCCCTGCCGCAAGGTAACGGCCTGGTCGTCCGAGCGCTGCGAGCTCCTGAGATGGTTGTTAAGAGGCAAGGAACATCTTGAGGAGTCTCCATGTCCGGGTGATATTGGACACCGACGGCAAGCAGCGCCCGTTGTGCCACGGACGAATCACAGCTGCTCCCAGTCTCCCATAGCAAGCAGATCCTCCCGGAAAGGCAGCTCCCTGGCCTCAGGCAAGGCAGTGGTCGTCAGCTTTCGGTGATCTGCAAATCTTGCAAGCGAAACCATGGAACTTGGCGGGACGATTCAGCATGGCAGGATCGCCACGTCCTCGGCTTCGGGCGCCGCAAATTTACCAAAGCGTCGTCTGGCAACCGGATTCGCTGGCCGACGCGCTGACACTGGCAGAGAGCAGAAACGCGAACGCCATCATCCTCGGCCGGACGGGCACGTTCTTCGCGCTGCTGACAACGGTCAAGCCATGGACCGGGTCAGTCGAGCGGGTGGGCAGCTCGTCTCGCTAAAAACGTCTTGCCGACATTTGGGCCTGAGTCGTGGCAGCTTTCTTACGCAGTTCCTCGCGGTAACTAAGCGACACCGGACTCGAAGGTAGAGAACTCCTCTTGTGCACCTGACAAGTTGAGCAATTGCACTGGGCACGGTAAACAAGCTGCCCGTTGTTTGCGTACCAGTTCGCGCTAAAACCACGGAGCCTGCACTAGGGCATGCATATCATGCCAGGAACACGGTCATTGCACCGAAAGCCCCATCAGCGCCTCCTGAAACCGTCATCTTGCTCAAGCCGGGGGCTCGTAGCTCGTGCGCGACCTCATAAAGGCTTGTTCTGATACAGTGACACGACATCTTCGGGGCAAGATCTCCTTGATCTCCTTTCCTCAAACAGAGATCTGCCTGCGAGACGTCATAGTAGGCGTATCGCAAGCGTGAAGCCTAATCCAACGACGGCCGGCTGAATTGGGAGATAAGCCGTTACTTACGAACATGATATCAGACATTGAGTTGACCGTGCTGAGTATCAGCGGCGTTTCCAAAGAGTCGCGTGGTCATGTGACGCTTCAAACGACATTGGACCCTTCGCGTCTGATATGAGATGCTTCGGAGAACAAACATATTCCGTAGGATTCTCAGCAACAAACGACGTGAAAATTGAAACTGACTCACTATAGGACCATGCCCGCATCATTGGAACGAGCACTCCGACATGAGCGTAAGGGATGTTGATGACATCGCCGAGCCTGGAGAACCCACCACCTGGCCTGCGGGGCACTTCACTGCATTCGCACCGCGGACTGTCTCTTGTGCTGGACGTTGAACCTTTGAATGAACGCGCGATAGGTTCTCAGCACCGTCCGAACATGCTGGGGATTTGCGGCATTTTACGGGAAAGCCTCTGTTACCTTTTTAAGCGGGTCTTCAAAGACTTAGAACTCTCTAGTATCACGGCAAATGAAGAGGATGCGAGAAGGATCATCTGATGTTCTAGGTTTTTCATGCCCCAAGAGAAGGTTTGGCTTTGACCTTAGCCTTCAATAACCAGTCTGTAGAGCTAGGATACAACTTATTCCAAAATTGGCCTCATGGAATCATCCCCTTCCACCGAATTCAATCGTCTGCCCACGATGCATTCTCTGTAGCCCCAAAACAAGCCGATAGTCCACGGTCGCCGTCGCTCAATCCGAATCAGAGTCGCAGTCTACGCACCATATCGTTGGGGGCGAAGGTCGGTGATCCGGCTGAAAATCCAGGACGTTGCTGTTCAAAAGCCCGTTGCACCACTTGCAGATAGATGTGCAGTCCTTCCCAACTAGATTCCTGCAACTGCAAACCCAACCCTACACTTCGTCAATCTAAACCTCCAAATTGTCACGGCTTGGTGATATGACTTACCCAGAGGAAGAATGTTCCGACGGGAGACTGTTGACGAATGTAGGCTTGGTGTTTGAATTCTTCCTCCTCAATTTCTGTCTTTTCAAGGCAAGTGTTACACAGGTGCCGCTTCAACGGTGGACAGTCGTGCAGCTTGCAGGAGCAAGGCTTTATTGGTAGGTCGCTCGGGACACAACTCGCGCAGAAGTGCTTCCTGCGCTGGTCGAAACGGATATTCGTGAAACGAAGGAATCCATCATCCCTGAGTGTCGGCTCTGTACCGATATACACAGCACTGTAGACTGAAGATGTATCGTCATCGATCACACGCCACGGTCGGCATGCCTGTAGCTGTTAGCGAAACCCTCGAACAATTTCAGTCACGTTTGGGCACAGACTTGGCACAGATTGCTACCGCACCGCTTGCACGGATTTGCAGGTTTGCTGAGACAATCTGGATTGACTTTCCCAAGGTTAAGATCGCGGATGCGGCCATTGTTTCGCCGGAACGCGCTTTGCGCGTCGCAGTTGGTGAGCGTCTTAATGTTGTCCCATGTCGTCTTGTCCTGATGGATGTAGAGCCAGTGTTCCTTGCACGTACGAGCCAGATTAAACAGCTCGCGCGTCGTGAGCTCACCGGCAACTGAGCAGAGCACCGGGTACTGTGAGAGAATCTTCGAGATGGTGGTCGCCATCTGACGGCACAGCGTCGAGAGACGACAAATCGCAATTTCTTTAGAGCGTCAGCAACAGTGTCCGGCAGTTGAAGATGTGTTTGTGAATCTGAGACTGAGTTTCATCTGTTTGCGCACGTGGTCTCAGGCAGCAAATAGTCAGGATAGCGAAGTGGTTCGGGCTCCGGGTTGCTGAAATTGTGTTTGTGAAAGGCCGTACTTCATAAAGAAGGTTGGCACGGATCGTTGCAGGATTCGACGCAAGACAAAAGTGAGTGCAGACAAGCTCAGAATAGACGCGGATGCAGGCAGGATAGGATGATACCCCGGAGAGCAACTAAGAGAATCTGGTTGTGAATATTGCGATGTAGAACTGCTTCACTTTCCGCAACACACTCTGCCAGTGATCCCATAAGAATGCTATTCGCTCCATCGTAGTAGCTAAAGCAGTCCTTCTGGAAAGAGAACACGGCTAGCGACAACAATTCCCTATTCATCTTGTAGACTGGACCGAATGCAGACAACTTCCGCACTCAATTCATCCGCATCCCCGAGATCACGTCCCACAAGCTCATCCGCCTGATGTACAGGTCAAACTTGTCTTGGAGATCTCGTCTGTTGATTAGATCCCTGTTCGCCGCGCTCAGTCACTGAACGTTATCCTAGCTTGGTTCCTCCATGCCCTAACAGTCAACGCTTCTCGTGAATGCTTACACAACCAGGGTTCGCGAGGTCATTTCCGGACTCTTAAAGGTCGGTATCCGTGACTTTTCCAGCATTGGCACTCCTACAACGTAGCATCGGGGCAGATACATCGCAGTTGCTTTATCCGTCTGACAACTCATAGCCGAGCTTCTGCGGTTCAACTCTGTCTCCGAATCTTTTGTTGAAGCCGCAACGCTTCAAAATAGCGGACACAGCCGGCATTTGATTTTACCTCGATGCTTTTCATCATCTTGTCGACGACCATGCGAGCCACGCCCAAGCCATTCAAGCGGCACGTTGACTTTGTCTTATAACTTCATCTTCGAGCTAGGACTCCCCACATCAACATTGTCCCTCAAACTGATCGCGATCCTGTGAGCCGTCATCGCTGTCGGCAACATGGTGTTCGCCGACGGCACAGTAGGGATAACCGACGCATCACCGACGACAAAATCAATAAGTCCCCACACTCTCCCGCTCTTATTAACAACACCACCCGCTCAATAGATGCCATCTTACAGGTGCTGGCGAAGTGATACGCAGAGGTCATGTTTTTGTAGAAAGCAGCATCGAGCCTCTCTTCACTGCCCAGGGTCTCTTGGTCCATGTTAAGAGGCGGGCCAAGTACCGCCTGCATCTCGCCGGAAACGAGGAGTTTGAACCCCGCCTTCACCATTTCGCGCGCAGCGAGAACATCAATCTGGTCGGCGAGGTAGTCGGGGTTCACTATCGGTAGAGCCCTGGGGTCTTTGCACCCGATGGACACATTTCCAGTGGAGAGAGGCTTGTTGAGCACAGCTCCGATGCCTGCCACATGGGTAACGCCCTCCATTGCTCCACCTGCCAGCGAACGACGAGGCTGCTCAACACGCGGGTCGGGGTTGCCAGCATTGAGGTACGAGAAGCACGTGTACTGCAGGTCGACAATGCCAGGTCGCGCCTTGTAAGAAAACCGCGCAATAGTCTGCGGCGAGAAGTCATCGCCATCGCGATAGGCGTGTGATTTAGGCTGGGCGAGGAGTGGAAAGCTGACATGGTCTCCCAAGTTGTCGCCAACAGGTGGGTCTGCGACGATTGGGATGACGAGCGAGTCGAGCAGCTTTCTAGGCCCAACACCTGAGCGTTGAAGAATGCACGGCGTCATGATGGCGCCTTCACAAACGACGACGCGGGGCGTGTGGATGACGGTGCCGTCGGCGAGGATTACACCTGTGGAACAGCACACGGTCGACGGTCGTGTCGGGCTGGATGGTAAGGCTCTTGCGATGGCGCGCAGCGTCGATGTAGACCATGGCGGCGGTGATGCGCCGGGGTTGACGCGGGTCATCGAGGCTGGGCCGACACCCTCTGCGTCAGGGCATTCAAACCGTGCTCGTATTTGAAGCCGTTTCGGCGCGCGGCGTTGACAAAAGCTTTTTGAATAAAACCAAACTCTTCTTCGTGATAGCGAGAGATAGGCCAGGGGCCGCCACGGCCATGGACCTCGGTGGGGCTAGCGGTGTCATCCTCGATCTCTTTACACGATTGCAAGACTTGCTTCCAGCCCCAATGGGGATTGCCCTCTCTTTCCCAAAGGCCAAAATTGTGAACGGGGCCGCGCAGGGCAATGGAAGCGTCGATGGCGGCACCATCTCCCAAGAGGTCAACCCGAGATTCCAGTCGTGGAGTGGTCGAATCTGATGGAGTGGCCCTGCATGGGCACACGGCGCGCATCCCGGACTGCATCCGCATCTGGGCCTTGAGAGCTGGGGATGTACTCGTGGCCGGCTTCGAGAAGGAGAACTCTATGATCAGGACTTTCTGAAACGATCGCAGCAGTAGTACATCCTGCAGTACCACCGCCAACTATAATTATGTCGTAGGACATGACTGTCGGAGTCGACAAGGGGTTTGAGAAGTAGAACAAGAAAATGCTGGAAAGCAGGTGCAGGAGATCGATCAATAAACCTGAGAGAAAGTGATAAATCAATAGTCTCACCGACTTACCCTGGCTTGGTTTACAGAAGAATATCAAACGGTATTGAATAATAGCATTTCTCTATCAAAAACGTTCCGGTAATGAGTATAAGGGACGTGTGGTGATTTAGGCCGCGGCATCGTCGGCGTTGCGTAGTTCTTTATCTAAAGGGGGCATAGCGGCTCTTGACATGATGAGTAAGGTAATCTATAAGTCACGAACTTGAATGATTCTAGCCCTTAGGCACTAGACATACGACTCAAAAGTCTATCAAGACGTTATGTTCAATCTTTATATCCACCACTATAATGCAAATGTCTTACAGGGAAAACAGTTCATGGCCGCGGTGGTACTGGCAGCGAAACGCTGTCAAAATCGCCGACAATGCGGGGCTTTCGAGACCGACACTCGAAGCTCCAGTAGCTTAGATGCCCAGCCTTGTGTCAATAATCGTCCAGTCCACATCGGCCTTTCTCCGAAGCCTGCTCATTTCACGATGTACGAATGGCGGGCTTTGGGTTCTCCATAGCTGATATCGCTGCCGTAGGCACGTTTGCGTGGAATCTCTACAAGTCTTGTGAGTTGCTCGCAATCCAGCTCGTCAGCGCCAGTATCGTGGCGGCAGCTAACGTCAGTAGGCAAGCATGCAGGTCAGGAGTTTCGCTCCCTCACAGGCGATGGTACGATACGCTCATTACTGTATGCCGTAGCGCAGAGCTGACAGCTCCAATTCCAGTGGGCGCGCTTCAATCGGTTCTCCACGAACTGGGCGACGAAACAAGCAACCCGCACTCGCTGATCCACCGTGCCGGAGAACACCAGCGGAATGAGCTTAGAAGGCTCATGAAAGCCTGCAAGTCAGACCTACAAGACCTCGAAAAACTGCTCGCCAAATACAAATCCCTGAAAACGTCCGATCCGCAGACTCGGGACCGACTCGGCTTCAACAGCAATCGACAGTCGGAAATCCGAGTTAAGCTCTCTGGACACACAGACCGCCTGAACCTCTTCCTTACACAGTTGAACACCAGTGCACTCGGGAGAATTGAGATGAACGCAGAGATGCACACGAAAGCCTTTGGGGAGATCAAGAAAAAGCTTGATTCGATTCACCAGGATGTTCTCGCGGGAAAGAAAGATCCAGCGCTGCTGACGAGCATGGAGGATTGGGGATCGCTCGAAAAGGAGCTAGTCGACGACAATATCACAGAAGTCGACGTCGAGCTCAATAAGGACTACATCGCCGAATGGCTTAAGACACGCGAGAGCGAAACAAGCGGAGTCAATCCACCGGAACGTTCAGGCATCGTCGACGCACCGCTACCCTCGCCGCCCTTGCCCGACGTCGAAGACTTCCAAACCAAATCTGCAACCGAGAGACTGAGGCAGTATCATGCGACGGTTGAGGATGCTGAGAACAACGACGATGATGTCTCTGATCCTTACGCTATGGGTAATGCGGAGCAGCAGGATTTCAATGAGGGTAATTCCGATAGCGATGCATCGAGTACCGCCAACTCCAAGGGATCCACGGTCAATAATGCAACGGGAGCAGCCCCTTCCGCTGGCACGTCTCTGTCTTCGCCGCCAATAGGTGGTCTACCTGCATCGCACCTTCGCCAGCCACATTTGACTCCCTCCACTGAGCCTCTAGGAAAGTTTCAACACAATGATGATTCCGTTAGTTCTTCTGGCTCCAACCGGGCAATTTGGGGGACACCAAGACGGCGTAAATCTCCGTACAGATACTCATCTACACACCATTCGAAACAGGGCGGGCTTGGTTCCAGAGATCATGTCGATGAATGGCTCAGCAAGAACCATGCCGCTAGTTCAGAAAGTGAAGACGGTGAAGAATCCTCTCGCGGATACTTCGAGCCGAGTCAGCCGACTGGTCATCCACACCAGGGGCGGCAAGAAACCAGCGCCGAATCAACATACTTTCCACCACGCATTCCAACGCCATGCAGAGGCGCTGTCGGTGCTGGCGAGGATAGGAATATGATCGCAGACGACTCCCCCTTCAGCTCCAGCATGGGCGGAGGCGGTGGTCCAGGCGATGCACGCACATCCCACTTCTCGACCGGCGACGGCGGGTTCAGCTTCTCGAACACGGAGGACATATTCGCTGAGTTTTTTGGACAGAATGGGGTTGTGGGCGGTGGGGGAGGTTTCTTTGGGGGGCTGGACGGGATGGGCGGCAGACCTGGAGCAGGACGGTCGGCGTCGTCGAGGTTCGGGGTGGACTTAAATGGCAGCGCGAGTAGGGGACATGCGACGCCTGAGGTCACAGTCCTGGAGAAGCCGCTCTTGGTCAGCCTCGAGGAGCTATATAACGGCACCATAAAGAAGATGAAAATCAACCGAAAAACGTATGACCAACTGTTGGGAAAGACAAGCACGCAAGACCGTATCTTAGAGGTGCCGATCAAGAAAGGCTTAAAGGCTGGCTCCAAGATTAAGTTTGCAGATGTTGGAGATCAAGGCCCCAATACCACACAGGATTTACATTTCATCGTCAAAGAAGTCGGTGCAGCCCAGTGGTCCCCTTATGAATCCTCATATCGCTGACTTTCCGTAGAAGGACCATCCGATGTTTAGACGGGAGCTAGATGATCTCCATACTACTATCAGTATTCCACTGAGCGAGGCACTCTGCGGCTGGAGACTCACGGTACAAACAATTGACGGGAGGCAAGTACTCGTCTCCGCCGCTGGCCCAACCCAACCCACTTACAAGGAACGGTTCCCTGGCCTTGGCATGCCCATTTCCAAAAGGCCTGACGAGCGGGGCGATCTGGTCATTAGTGTCAGTATTCAACTTCCACTCTCCCTGACGCCCGCACAGAAGGTTGCTTTGAGGGAGATTCTACCACTATGAGCCGCCTGCAACCTAGATTGGATAGGCAGCCTTCGCGACATTCGCATATCGCACGCCATGTGCACTTAAAGAAAAGTCCCTGTCAACTATGTTTTTCAATTACTTCTGTACTAAAATAATGACCTTGCCCCTTGCGTGCCCGCTTTCCACCTTAGTGAAGGCTTCCTTGAACTCCTCCAATTTCCACACGCTATCTACCACAGCTCTTGCCTCGCGCTTCTCCAGCAGCTCAGCAACGTCCTCTAGCTGCCAACCTTTAGGCTCCATGATGAAGAAGCGATTAGTGACATCCTTCGGGGCGCTCTCCTTCGGCTTGCGGTTCTCCGGAGGCTCGTTGATACTCAGCAAGATACCGCCGTCCTTGACCGCCATCCAGGCATCAGCGAGAGTCTGCTTGCCCAGCATATCAACGATGAGGTCGACCTTCGGGTTTCCCGCGGCAGCCCATGCACCGAGCGATTGCTGCTTGTAGTTGATGACCTCTGTGGCGCCGAGGCTCTTGACGAAGTCAACATTGTCGGGGCCGACCACGGCTATGATATCCTTGACGCCTGCGGCTCTAGCGAGCTGGACGACCCACACGCCGACGCCTCCTGCCGCTGCGGTGATCAAGATCCGCTTCTTGGCGTTCTCCAGTTTGCCGGCATCATCCTTCCAGCCGAGTTTCAGGCCACCGTGTTCGAAAAGAGCTTGATAAGCTGTGAAGGCGCTCAGCGGGACGGATGCAGACTCTTCCCATGACAGGTTTGTCGGCTTCAGTGCAAGCTCGCTAGTCAGCGCGATTGTGTACTCGCGGGCATTACCTGCCCGGGCCGCGGACGTTCGCGTGTAGACCTCCGTACCGGGTTGGAATGGCGAGTCGGCGGGCGCGGTGACAACGACGCCGCTGAGGTCGTAGCATGGAACGCCAATCTTGCCGGGCTGCATCATGCCCCCGAAGTTCTTGACCCAGAGCAGCTCGCCGGCGCAGGGAGCGGTGGCGTGGACTTTGATGAGGTGTTCATCGGTGCCTTCCTTAGCTTCCTGGATGGGAAGCATGGTCAGGACTAGGTCCGTCGTTTGGAAATCTGGTTGCAGGACGGCCCGGATTTTGGCAGGGATTGATGTGGAAGACATTGTTGCTGATGTTTTGAAAGCTCTTTGCAGTAGGTTTATAGTTGACAATGTTGCTGACGGTAGAGAAGATGATGAGTGGTTGTGTAGTTTTTGCCTTATCGAGTGAGCATTCTGAAATGGTGGGTAAACTCTCTGCTGATCCTGAGAGATAATATACAGTTGGTGGGAGCCCGTCAGCATTGTAAATCCGCGGGTCAGCTCCGACTCGTACAGGAAGCACTCCTCTTGGAAGATCATGCAATGCTATGCCGACCTTCGCCGTATCTACATCGTTCTTCCGCGTTGCGGCTATACACCCTTGATCACTCCAATCTGTGATGCGTGAGGTGCTCAGCGCAATGGCGAGCGCGGGAACTCGGGTAACCGATCTTGGCTACTCGTATTGGTGCCGCTCAGCCATCTCCCTCTCGCTCATACATCGCAGGAAATACCGTCACCAGGGTACACGCCCCTAATTAAGCAGGATGAGTGCTCTAATGTGTAGTTACGAGCTCACCGGTTCAGATATCAACATTCGCTAAGTAACGTTACACCGGAGAGGAGCAGAACCGACAGCTGAGTGGAGAACCTTGAACTTTACGGGTCGCTGAATAAGCGATTTTACACTCACCTGCAGGTAAGCTGTACTCGGGCGGGAATGACACTCATCTCACCTCTTCACGATGATTGCGGGAACCGGCGGGAACCTCTCGATGTTTTCAATAGCCGCAAAGATCACTTGTCCGTGATTTGTGGTCATGCAACAGACATCCGCGACCTTCGCAAGAAGTGCAATCAGAGCCTCATTGGCTTGCGTGCAGTGTCGCAGCCGCCATCTCAGGTGCGATGCCACAACTCCGACTTGCTCTCGGTGCCGCAAAGATGGCAGCCAATGTACCTATCTGAAGTCGCGTAGAGGTGGAAGAGTCCGAGCCACGGCGCCGCAAACCAGGACCCGGACGGGATCTCCTTCACTATGCTCCGGCCAGCCTGTGATTGTGCCAGCGTTACCCAGCGTCCACGCTGACAGTCTGGACCGCGTTCCTGCTCCCGCATCAGATCGATCCGGAAGCTCGAGCTCCAGCGGCTCCAGTTCCTGGGGCGATGGCCACATCATTAGCTTCCAGAGTAGTGGCGCTCCGGAGCCTCTCCTGGATCTTTACTACACGTTCTTCCACGTGGCTCAGCCCTGTGCCCTACCGATTCACTTTATGAAACAAAAGATGAACGGAAGTATCCCCGGAGTGAAAGCCCTGGTCCTAGTCATGCAATTCATTGGCTCGCTCTACGCGCCAACAGTTTCAACGGCTCCACTAGAGGAGCAAGTGGAGATTGCCCTAGCGGAGCAGCAACCGTTCACATGCGGATTCGAAGTCCAAGCGCTGGTTTTGTACTCAATCGCGGTTTACTGGTACGACAATATCCAAAGAGCACGCGAGATCCTTGATATGGCTACCAGCAAAGCGCTTGCTCTTGGCATGAACTCCGGGCAGTTTGCAGCCGGGAACTCCCAAGGAGACCCAGTCCTAGCAGAGAGCTGGAGACGAACGTGGTGGCAGTTGTACCTCGCTGATGCACACATTGCATCCAGCAATCATGCAACCACTTTCGGCACAAGCCAGAGGAACGTGCTTGCTACCGTCGAGCTTCCCTGTGAAGAGGCTAACTACAACTCAGGGGTACGTTCTGCAGCTCCCCTCGATGTGGTCTACTTCCGTTAACTGATGTTCCCAGAACATCCCTCATCCCAAGACATTGGAGGATTACGACAACCGAGAATTCGCTCTAGACGACGATACGGATTTTTCGTCGTTCGCCTACCTTATTGGTTTGGCACGAAGTCTTGACCACACCATTATCGGTATTCCACGGAACTCAGAAGAGAATGTTCACGCAATATGCACGAACGCAGATGCAAGTGTGGCGGCTTGGCTGTCTCTGCTCTCCAAGTCCAAGCGCAAGTTCTTCAGAGATGACCGAACCCTCGACGAGCTTCTATTTAAAGCAAATATGTTGATTCAGGTGTGAGTTGACTCCAATACTGTCAAGTCAACCAGAAGGCCTCGTATCGGACCGTCTTCATCATGCAGGCTGCGGATCTATCCCATGTGTAGCTACCGTATTGTGGCTGTCCTGCGTATACGTGCGTTCCAGGTTTCCATACTAACTTCTGCCAGATATACGGTCGATATCCACAGATCACTCTCGACCCTTGCCTACAGCGCCATCGAAGCCGTGTCTTCTTGTGCCCCGCCTCCGCCACCTGAACGCTTAGCGCCAGTTTATTACAGTGACGCGCATATTCACACTACCAAGATCCTGCGCGCTATCGAGAGAATGACTGATATGCTCACCCTGCCCACCCGCATAGCTGTCCACAGCCCTTTCACAATCTGCATGATCGCTACGATGACGATTGCGCACCTCTCAGCCTGCAAGTACGTTCTTAAAGGCGAGCAGCTCAAGATTGCCCGTGAGCGCATCAGAGTTGCCATGGGCGCACTGGAGGTCTTTGCAGAGGTGTGGCCGCGAGGAAAGAAGGTGGTGAGGGAGGTCAAAATTGTTGCAAGGGAATTGCTGAGCTTGGGAGCTGGAACCGAAGCTAGAGAGCCGACAGAAGTTAGAAGCTTACTGGATGCAAATGCTCTGCTTATCTTAGATGACAGCCTAACTATCGATGCGGATTCCTTTGCGAGAGCCGATTTGACTGGGTATTTTGGCTTTCCGAGCTCTGACTGGGAGTTAGAATTAGGGCTCGCAAGTAGCGATGTGAGCCTAAGGACTGGCTTTCCCTTTGAGGTCACTGGAGTATAATCTCGGATATCGGCTTCGGGTGTTAGCATAGGCTATTCGGGCTTTCGTGTTACGGGGAGCTCGCGTGTGGACATGCCATCGGAAGGACAATACCCTTGGGTTGTTACTCAGCATGGTTTTTGGGCTTCTGAGGTTTCAGACTGCGTCTCCAGGCTGCAAACGTTATATATAGGGCGAGGTTGCCCGTCAAGATCTTGAGTTACAGTACCAAGAGCGAAACAGCAGCGTTGCAACCCAAGCCGGGATCTGCCGCGATTTCTGCGAAAACACACCAAGATGGTTCATACGATCGAAGACCCAGTCTACGAGAGGAGGTATGTAGTCTGAGATACAAATTTTCCCCAACTAGCCAAAGGCATCACCCTTGCTCTGGCATCCCGCGCCTGACGAGTTCAACAGCAAACCACGCCCGACTATAAAGATGCTATACAGCTACCGTCTTCGCAATGTCTCAGGCTTCTCCGTCATCGGTTTAAGCGTCGCCTTCCCCCCAGGTGGTGCATCCCCTCCGCACCGGCATGGGGGAGCATCCGTTGCAGGCGTCGTGATTTCGGGGACCGCGTACAACAAGATGAACGACGACCCAACCCTTGTGTTGACAAAAGGAGAGACGTGGTATGAGGCGCCCGGATGTCATCATAAGATCAGTGCGAACGCGAGCGACACCGAGGATCTGCTACTTCTGGCAACGTTTGTGGTCGAGACGAAGGTCGTGGAGGATGGGGGCTTCGGGGCCTTGGTGCAGGTTGATGAGCAATATAGGGACCTTGAGTTCCCAACAGAGTGAGGCGGGCTCAATCGGCAGAGAGCATTCGAGATAGTGGTCCTCTTTAGAATACCTTCAATTCCGCAAACTCGGTCCGTGCACTTGCTTCCACTTCTTGATATATGATTGCAACTTTGCAAGTGTTTCTAAGCTGTTAAGGCCACTTATTTTACCATGATCAGTCAATTACTATCGCCCACTGTAATCTCCAGTCCCTTCAAGTCTCCACTCCTCCGCCACCCTTCTATAACCTCCGCATAGTTCACAGGTCCCCGACTCCAGATGCCGCCCTTCGCCGCCTTCATCTGTTCTTCCTGGGTAGAGATCCTCGCAAACTCTCCCTCACGGTTGTAGTAGCTCGGTGTGCACCCTGCCAGGCTCGCCAAAGCTACCGCTCCAGCCATGATCCGCATGGACCATTCCTGCTCCGCAGCTGCGCTCGGCTCGACCACAACCTTCTCCAGGCCAGCAGCCTTAGCCTTCTGCGTCGCCTGAGACAGAATATAAGCCACGTGCTCCGCCAACAAGTCGAGCAGGAAAGCTTGGTTCGCACTGGCAGCAGCCTGCTGCGGTCCCGGAAACAAGAAGTTCGGGAAATCTCTGCTGGTGATCCCATGCAGCGTTCCAGCGCCGCTATCGTCCCACTTCTGCTCCATGGAGAGACCGTTGCGGCCGGTAATAGAGAAGCCAGCGCGACGGGCGGGGCTTCCAACGGCTGGCGAATCGTATCATGTGCCGAGAATCAGCAGGTCGAGGTCGTACTCGGAGTCTCCCACCACCACCCCGTGATCCGTGAGGCGGTCAACCCCGCGGCCGTCCGTGTCCACGAGTGTGACATGGGGCAGGTTGAATGACTGGAGATACTCGTCGTGAAAGCATGGACGCTTGCACCAGCCGGGGTACCAGGCTTTTAGGCTTTCTGCGGTGGTTTTCTCCTTGACTATCTCGTCTACGCGGGCGCGAATCCTCTCGGACCGCGGGAAGTCCAAGGCGTGCAACGAAGCCACATATGCGGCTACCTTCTCCAGCGTTACTTGTGCGGCGGCAGGCCCTCCAACGAGGGCATTGAAGGAGGGCATGATTATCCAGCCATCTGCCACCATGTCGATGGATGGGGGCGGCGAGACGTTGGAGACGAACGCAGAGAAGTTCTCCCGTCGTTGCCTGTGCCACCCCTTCTTTGACTGTGTTTACTTTTGCCACCATTCGGCGTCTGTAGGGCGATTGCCTCCCGTATCGACGGCGGAGGGCGTCCGCTGAAAGACGTACAACTCCTTCGCCCACTTGGCGAGGTGCGGTACAGCTTTGACAGCCGTCGCGCCCGTCCCGATGATGCCTACTCTCTTATTTTTCAGGTTCGTCAGGGCCGGATCCACTGGTGAGCCGCCGGTGTATCGGTGGTCCCATCGGGACGTGTGAAAGCAGTGGCTCTTAAAAGCATCCAACCCCGGAACCAGAGGGACTTTAGGGTAGTTCAGAAGGCCAGATTCTGCGATAACAAAGCTGGCTCGCAGCCCAAAGTCCAGGTTGTCCATTCGTCTCTCTTCTGCTTCATTTTCACAACCCACTCCTTTCCCACGTCATCCCACCTGATCTCATTCGCCACAGTTCTGAACACAGTCCTGCCCTCCAACCTCCACTTCTCCGCAAGCATCTCCGCATACTTCCTAAGCTCTGGTCCATACGCATACTTGTGCGCCGGCATATACCCCGTCTCCTCTAGCAGCGGTATATAGATATAACTCTCAACGTCACACATGGCCCCAGGATACCGGTTCCAGTACCACGTGCCGCCGAATCCGCCCGCGGAGTCCACGATGCAGATGTCTTCGGCCTTGAAGCCGGCTTCTAGTAGGCGGACGGCGAAGAGCAGACCGCCGTACCCAGCACCCAGCACAAGGATCTTGACCCGCGCGCCGGTCGTTAATCTGGGCCCTTTGGCAGGGGAATGCGGATCAAGCCAGGGATCGTTTGTCAAGTGTTTAAACTTCTCAGATGTAGCAAGGTCGAATTACTGTCTCGTCCCGTCGAGGCGGACCCGTTTGTCTCGCTCTTCGACGTACTTCTGCTGGACTTGCTCGGGACTCATGGTGGAGACGCAAGGAGCGCTGGACGAAGAGAGATTAGCTCCTTCGGCTACTAGGGCTGTCAGAACAGGCGAGGAGGCGCTGCTGAAGGCGGTGCCGACGGAGGTCGACATACTTCCAAGTTCTTGACGTGTGATTGTAGATTGATATACCTCGTGCTTCACGGTATTCGGAGAAAGATTCAACAGAGGGGATATCTGGATGTTTGTCAAAGAAGAGAGGAGGAGGGGATTTAAGAATATTTGGTGCATGTAAGCGGCCCCCAAAATCTGACACACTTCGTGGGGGTCGTTAACTGCAATCGTGTCAAATCCACACCAACCGCCGCCCAGATGAGATGGGATAGTACGTCCAAGCACCTAGCCATAGCTTACTAGCATGGACTCATATGCTGGAGGCCTGAATCCTTTCTGTGTTTGCATGTAAGCTTGAGCATCCCTTCCTGGGTTTAGCACAGCAGTGAGAACCTTCATTTTCAGTACACGTAGGGTGTTCGATAGGTCATCCGGGACGGTTGGACGGACGGACGGACGTGCCAAGACCTGGACCGTCGGACACATAGCTAGAGCCTCGTCCGTCCATCCTAGAGCAGTGGACGGACGAGCAGACGAGGCTTGGCATGGTGTTAGAGCTTAGCGGCTTAGTAAGCAGGACTTAATTGGTCCGGTAAGCTCTATCTCTACCTTTAAACTTTCGGAAGTCAATACATCACGATTAGTAATAATAAGGTATAATAGCAGCTATTAGAGCACGAGGGGGGTGGTAGTAGGCAAGATAAAGTATATTATGTAAGAAAATGCTGCCAACTTTTATCACACTATGCCAAGACTCTGGATACCCTAAACCCCCTCGTCCAGCCTCGTCCGCCCGTCCCGTAAGCTTGCCGAGCCCCATCCGCCCGTCCGGTGGCGCCCCCTTACCTCGTCGGACCGTCCGAGGCCGTCCGACGGGGACGGACGGACGATCGAACACCCTGAGCACACGAGTCGGCTCATTCTGCTTCTCCATCATCGGATCAACTCATGAAAAGGGCCAATCAGCTCACAACGGCGACCCACCTATAGAGCATAGGCACAAGACTACATGGGCCCAGAACCCAAGAGTTTTCAAAACGTGCTAAGTAAGACTACCTACTGCCTTAGGCCCTTAACCTCAAGCCGCGTATCACTGTAAACCAACTCAGAATTTCGCAACTTCGCTAAGTATGAAGATTTCCGCCTTGCTTCTTCGATAGGCCGTTTCAGCTCCCAATACCGGCGAAACTCGACAGTTACTTCAGAAGTCAGCCATGACTCTAGACTTATAATCTTCTGTGACTCAGATCACCTCAAGCTCGACCTACCTGCGTCATGATCCTCGATTGCCGGCACATAACTAAGCGGGCGCCACAGTCGTCACAGCCCGCAGACCGATGTTGTTGTCAAAGGGAACGAGCTTGTCAATGTCTGTCGGACCACGTGCACAAGCTAAACCGCTGAGAGGATCGATGTTCGAGCGGTCTCCAAGAGCACTGACAGCGACAAGCAGGCTATCCGGCGTTACGTTGTGCAGAGGAACCCACTCGAACGGTCCAACAATTCTGGTGCCGCCAGCAAGAATAGCGGGCGCGGAGATTGGAGCGGTAGTCGTAGACTCGAAGCCTGCCGGCCAGGTGTCGTCGGCGTTATCCGCCAAGTGATACGCGCTTACGACAACATTCTGGGCTGTTTGCGTTCCTCTGTTCCTGATACGCACGTAGCAGTAGTTTGGGACATCCCTGAGCGGGTGTTGGTGGACTGTCCCCGAGTCAGCAGCCCGCCGATTCCAGATGCCCGTCGATTGATCCCAGTTCGTGATGTAATTGTAACCTCCACTACGACCGTCATCGATGTATACATCAACCGGAGGAGGTGCGCCCCTGGTGGTGACCGCCGTCCCGGAACCCGGGACACCCTCTGGCTGATAGAGGCCCTGTTCTTCGAAGCTCCAGCGAATGACTTTCCTGACGGCGCCTCCGGGGTATCCCATGATTGTGCCTCCGTCTGCAAGCATCATCGCAGTGACGTACGGAACTGGTTTTGGAGTTGGGGTTATGGAGCCTGATGCCAGGGATGCGATGCCCGCGATGATGAGGTACAACATGTATCTTGAAGCCCATCTCTTCTTTTTGATATCCGCGTCGTCCCCGCCAATGCACCGGTAGGCACGGAAAAGGCTAGTGTTCAGGATTTCCTCGCTGAGATATCCTCCTCTGTCCTGGACGCCACCCCATGCCCAGCCGTCTGCAATGGCACGATCGTGACGGCGACGTATGACGCTCCAAGGGAAAGTATCGAACCGATCAGTGTGTCGACTGGTGGGATCGCAGAAAATGCTGCCAAGCGCATCGCCAGCGCTGTGCGCGAAACCAAAGCCGGGTTTATGCACAGCATCCCACAAGAGAGCATGGCAGAATTCGTGTGCGGCAACGCGGAAATCGCAACCCATGCCGATAGTAGTGCCAGGTGCTGCGATACCGAAGATGAATCCTCCAGAACCGTCCCCTCTTGAATTTCCAGGAGCTTTAGCATTGACTGCGTTATTGAATCCGCGATGATCGACCGGTAAAGGGAACTGCGAGTCTGGGGCTGTGCTATTGAAAAGCTCCCTCACATTGAAGCCCAAGCGTTCCACCAGATTGAACAGGCTTGCCATCTGATAATAGGCGTTCACTGCAGCAAATTCATCTGATGAAACGCTGAAGCTGAAGTTTCCCGTCGGGCTGGTCGGAGCAGGAACAGCTGGTGGATCGAAATCCTTGATCCGGACATAACGGCCTGCCAGCTCCTGGGGACTGGCGCGCGTTATCGCGGGAAGTTCCTTCCATTCGCGAACTTTATCAAGCTCAGTTACTGGCGCAGAAGCTGAGGGAGCAGTGGCACCAAGGCGCGTAAAAGGATCTGCAGTGTATACAGACCCGTGTATAGATGCCATTAGGGCACGCAGATAGAGGACGCTTCCGGTGTCAACCTCAATGAAGGCTCTCCAATTGATGTCTCCAAACTCAGTCTCGGGTAATCGCCAGGTGAAGAGCACCTCCCTGCAGACGTAGTAGATCTTGGGCTGGTCCCTGGCCAGAATACTGTCTTCCACCGGCGGCAGCTCTAGCGTTGGAACAGAGACATCCATTCCAGACCATCGGGACTCATCATCTTCTATCTCTTGCCGAGTTTCGGGATCAAACTTGTACACAAGTAGACGTTGCGTGTTGATGCGAATTTCCTGGTCCGTCGCGTCGAGCCCTAGGACTTCGACAAGGCGCTGCTCGCTAATTTCGTTCAGAAATTCGGCCTCTAATCCTGGCTCCTTGATTAATTCGGCTTCGATGTTCGGTTGGGCTGTGCTGATAGAACCAACGACACGGAGATGGTCCGGCGGATCCTCATCCAGCATGACGCTGAAGCCCGTCTCCCAGACGGGAAAGCCGAGAATGGTTTGCTGGTAAGACACAACTGTGCTTCTGAGACGACGTTTTGGACCTTCCGCCAACCGAAGTGCCGGAGTCTTATCATTTGTCAAGCCTTGTTGAGCTGATGCTTCTGTGCCGAGCTCTCGGAGATAACTTTCGGGAAAGTCGTAGGTGGCGGCCTGGTCTTTTATGTACTGCTGACTAACGCTCACTGCGTCTGCTTGGGCTGATGCGTCTTGAGGGACATATGGCTCTTGAAGGTGATCAAGGCTGTGGAGTACGCCTTGCTTGTCTTTGTCAATATATACATTGACGCTATCCGAAGACATGACTGTGCTAGCAGAATGTTCAAACTAGGGAGTTATTGAGTAATTGCTTTGAGAGATCAGTGGATGGACGAGAAGGCTGCTCAGAGACTACACTTTCTCTGCGCTCTTATGCATTTGCATTCTCCGCTAAAACTCTCCTGTAGAAGAACCTCGTCGTCCATGTGACCACGGCTCGGTCTTCAGCATCGGAGGGAGCTGAACGCATCACACCTCTAGCTTCAGCTTCAGTTCAGCTCAACCTAGGATAGTACCTGGGGGATAGATCGACTAATGCTTAGTCAGCTGGGGCGTCTTACACAGGCTTACTCCTCTTACCATTGCACCAACAACCACCTTTTGACAGGGATCCTTATGCACGCCAAATATTGCTTTGGCGCACGGGAAACTCCTACAGAGTTATCGTTCGTAAGAGAAACCGCAAACTTGAGGCTGAAACGCAATCCGTTACAAAAGTTGCGGTGCTCATCCCTGCCACTTATTGGAAAAGTACACCCCTCTTAAGGGTCTCGCTGAACGACGATGAGTATCGCTATTGTCTCTAGATGTAATTTCGAGAGGAGAATAAACTACAATCGATAAGAGCTTACGCTGTGGCTTGATATATGTACTTGAAGACACGCTTGTATCTTTCAGAAAGACATGAGAAGGGGAGCACGCTCTACGTGAAAGGTAGCTGATAGAACGAGTACCGCAAGTTTTGAGAAGATTTAAGACAGGACAACCTACAAGTGCAACCGCATCCAAATTCTCTGATAGATTGGCCAAAAGCATTCCTGCCAAGGAAGTGCTCACACCATGGTATGCAAAGAAAAATGTGCATTTGCCTACAAGGCAAACTAGGCTCGTGTCAAGAGTTCCCCACGTCTGCATCTGGACAATCCGATCAGCTGCCAAGACTGACCAATACGCCAGCTGATTCACGCGTATCTGTATGTTGGCTGCCATCTCCTGATTTCGATGGTGATCACACCTTGGGTGATCGGAAGACGGCTGGCTCATTTCAGGGTTTAGATCGTTTGTCCAAGAGGATGCATTCTTGAGGCAGCTCAAGATGGTGTGTTCTCCGTGGTCAGGCCATCGTGTTTTCAGCTCTCCCTCAGCTCGCTCCAGGATCGTTCGTAAGCCTTTGGCGGGTCGTGATATGCCTGTGGTTGCCAGCTGAGCGCCGAATTCTCAAGTGCTGGGGTAGAATTGTGGGGTTGCGGCTAGTACGCGATTGGATCATATGCGGCCATAGCCGGCGTCATCGAGGCAGCGCCTTCGGTCGTCCATGAGCCTGCACACATCCATCTTCCGCAGCCTAGCATCGGTGATGCAACTCTGTGCTTCAGGAAGTAGAGAGGCTGTCCTGATTGTACTCTCAAGCGACCGAAAAAGAGCGTGGAGATTCGATACTGAAAGGGTTCTGAAGACTGAGGAAGTAGAATGTCTCAAGTCTTGTATCTCAAATCTAGATACACTCATATATATATCGATGGAGGGTGATGGAGCTCAATTGCTGGTTCGCTATTTTGGGCTGGGCCAAAGATGCCTGGCCGTGGTCCGCGTTGATCACCCGCGGACATCGTGTTGGAATGAGTACTCGTATTAGCGGTAACCACCCGGCCGGGCCGGCCCTTCGTACCTGTACAGCACCTTGACACGTCCGATGGGTAGTTGACGCCTTCCACAGAGGGTTTCAGCTACTGGGCTAATATCTGATTGGTTGAGAGGACGTGGCTTTCGAAGGTTGAGCCAATGATATCTTCAGAAACAAGGGCTTAGGCGCCGATGCGGACTACTCATCGGACGTGGGAGGATGCTGTACAATGTACAATACTTGAGAAGTGTGGGATACAAGATGGCGCAAGCAACGGGGGCGGAAGGCTTGTTATGTACCTAGGTCTCCCACAACAAGCGCTATGCACGGACCTCGTGATGATTTTCTGCGTCTCGTACTGCAACTTCAAGCCATGATAAGGTATTCACGCTTTCTCAAATAGCAAATGGGCGCTAAGTATGCTCTAATGTACGCAGAAGACAACAACCTCCTTATAAGGTCCATCCTATTCCTGCCAACCTTCACCCATCTAGGATCTCTTTTACAACAGCTTGCTTCAACCGGTACAACACTGTATATTATCCCCACCTTTACAGTACCCCGGCGTGGACGTGCCCTTGCAGGACGAAGTGGGCTGACACAAGCCCGAGACTCCCTTAACCGCACAAGTACTGTAGGTGCAGCACTGCAGAACAGTCAGTCATGCCTTATCTCGCAACCACATCAATCTTGAAACATACCTGTGTATCCGCCGCACCAGGGCAAAAGCCCGCTGTCGATTTCCCACCAAGACCCTTGCACGAGCTGGTGGAGATACATTCGCCGACGAGGCCGCTGGGCTTGACTGTGCAGACGTTGCTGCTGCTGGCAGGCTTGGGTTTGGGGTGGGTGCAGCACTGGTGGAGATCGAGGTTAGAAACAGAAACCGACAGCTTCTTGACTTCACAACCTCGAAGCAGATGTATGTGTACAAGCATGCGGGTATGGTTAATCTTTTGGTTGATAGAGCCTTACCTGGATGTCCGTAGGGCCATTGCAGTGACCAGCCACAGACTGCCCGCCGTCGCTTCGGCAAGCACTCGTGGAAATGCATTTGCCCGCTAAGCCGTTGGCGGTGCAGCTTGCGCCACTGCCAGTGGGGTGGGTGCAACACTTCGGCATGTCAGTAATGGAGAGTGCCACTTGATCAGTTAACCATACCTGAATGTTCGCTGCGCCCGGACAGTGTCCAGCCTCTGACTTGCCTCCGCTGCTAGAGCAGGAACTCGTGAAGGTGCAAGTGCCTTTTAGCCCGCTACTTGCCGTGCAGCTGCCAGCACTACCAGCGCTTGTGGGTTTTGGGGCAGAACCTCCGTTCGTTGGGGTCGGCGTTTTACCGTCCGGATTGAATCCGTAACAGAGACCTTTTCCCATGGGAACTAATACGGTCTGGTGATATCGTGAGCCCGGAACTCATGGGCAGCTGCAACTGCGAGGCTCTGAAGAGTCGACTTACCCCTAGCGTGACATCGACCGGAGCTTCGCCATTGCTGTTCGACTTTCCTGCCGCGAATTTGATCTCGACGCCGCAGGAGGGCTTTACCTCTATGCCGAGCGTCTTCGTCGGGTCATCGCAGACTCCCCCGGCCGCAGCTAGAATAGGCACTTAGTAAGAGCAGCTAAGACGAGGGGTTGAGAAGCGGTTACTTACCGGCTACTCCTTCCATTTTAATCTCGAAGAATGGCATCTTCAGCTGGAGTCCCGCTTCAACACCTTTGCCTGTGCGAGACGTCAGCTGCGGATGGTCTTCAATGGGTCTTGGTAAATGTCTTGGGATGCGTACCCAGAGCCTCGATCCTCATCCGTACAGCAGGCATGACAAACACCTGCATTGTAGCCGCGACCTTGGCCTCGATTGTGAGCGGCATTACATCAACACTTGGCAGCCACCCCGAAAACTCATTATTCTTAGGATTCAGCAGATCCGCCTGGAGGACAGCAGAGTTGGACAAGGTTGCCGTAGCTCCCGAGATTATCGACACGCTCCCTTCGAACCCGGTAAGTTCGCCACCGACATCGATGTCGAGGAAAGGACCGATTTCTAAGATGTTGCCGGGGATGTTGATCGAGTTCAGCGGAATTGACAGGACGGTTTCTTTCCAAAGTTCTTTCTGGCTGTCGAAGTTGCTCGCGACGTTCAGCTTCAGTCGCGCTTGCGCAGTCACGCCCCTGGGAGTCATGCGGAATCTTGCGCCATCGGGAATGCCAACCACATTCTGGGTGATGCGAAATTCGAAGTTGATCTTGCCCGTCGTGTGGCAGTCTTTCTCGTCACATTCGAGCTCTGCGGAGATGCGGCCCTTCTCCACCTTCACCTTGAACGGAAATGCGGTCGCGATGTTCATAGCTACGTCCTTGGTTATGTCTCGCGTCTTGAGTCCAGCGTCGCCCGCCATTGCGACGCTTCCAACCAGGAGTTCGTAGGAACGAGCGAGGCTTTTCCACTCGCCCGTCGTAGCGTTCAACCGAGCAATGTTCAGATCCTCGTCGTATTCGATGGAGGAGACGAGGTATGGGATCCTCCGAATATTGTTTCCACAGTCGCCGCGGCCGGCTACCATGAGAAAGGTGTGATTGTCGGCCCCATTGACCCAGTCCCAAGCTCGTTGGGCATACGCAAAGGTCCCGTCATCCTCAAACTTCAACGTCATCCCGTTGGGCGTGCAGTCGACCGACTCGAGCATACCATCAAACTTTTCCATGGAGAGAATGTGCTCATGATCGCCGGGCACGTAGATAGTAAAGTTACCGAGTACAGCGTCAGTGTTGTCTTTAGTTGGGTCAGTCAATTATTTAAGCCGTTGTGTAGTTTGTTCTGAGAACAAGAGGTCTTACCCGCGCCTCCCCAGAGGAAGCTTTCCGCGTTCCGAAGATCGAGGCCAGACGTGTCTCTCTTCCCAAACCGTGACCTGCGCGCTTGCGCTTGCCAGGGGCGGATCTCTTGTAGTTCCAAGGCGCAGCATACCTGAAGAAGCAGGAAGACGAATGCCAGCAGAAATGAGCGTGAACACGACGAAGCCATCGTCAGAAGGGTAAGGCAGAGTAGCTGATTAAAAAGAATGTATTGAACGAGTGACTCTAGGGAAGAGGTCTTCCTTCAGAACGAGATGAAACAGTAATGAGCGAAAGATGGCCTACTCAGCGATGCCGCAATGAGATCCAGTGATCGAGGCATCATGGGACGTGACTCCTCAAGACTTTACATATTGTTCAAGATGGGGAGCAAGACCTCCTGGCAGCCTGATGAGGCTGGTTTCAAAGTATGCACATCACAAGCAATCCTTGCGAGTTCTTTTTAAAGAGCGGAGGCAGCGAACGGTTCATGCAAGCCACGTGTTGTGGCTTCAGGAAGACCAACTTTAATCTTAATAGTCGAGCGCACTATCCGCACGTCCTGCAGACAATAGACCAGTACACACCTACTCCTCAAGTCAATACAGCATCACAATGGACTCACCACCCTTTGCCGTAATGTCGACTTGTAGAAGCAGCGAATCCAGACACTCAAGACTCGGGACCAAGCCAGCGGCACGCAGTTGACGGGACACGAAGAGAAGAGAGGCGGAGCAGATTTCAGAACGAGGCTGAAGTAGACCTCGTCGGGCTAGACCGGTATCCCGTCATCGATCAAACCGCGAGGGAGGAACCGGCAATTACTCTTCGTATTCTCTGGAAATACCCGGATTGAACGGTCTGGCTCCAATCCACCTGGGGCGGCGCTGTCCCTTGATTGTTTCTGCCAGCATAACGTGGCTTGAGGCGCGGCCCCATCCGTGTATTTCGAGGATCGTGGAATACGGGACGGCGCAAGCCATCTGGGGCCGAAGGCGTGTGGGTTCGCCGCATGAAACGAACGTTGTGTGCACAGACCCCTTGGTGGTTTCAAGATCCGACGTTCCTGCGTCCCGCCACGCAGATTGCACTGTGCAATTCGCATCGTCCCACTTCGACTTTAGCACGGATTAATCGCAAGCAAAGAACAACCATCCGCGATACGGGGACACCATCTCGCCAGATTTAGCCCAGGTGAGCGTTTGTGTCAAAGGTCGCATATCACTAATCTGTGCGCACGTGCGAGAGGGTCTCGAAGTCCGAGTCAAAGTGCATGAGATGGACGAAAGTAATAACACCATGGATTTCATAGCCAGCACGTCGGGGGATGGAGGCGATAGTTTGAAGCATAAGCTCGTGAATTAAGCTGACCCAGAGCACCAAACCATGCAGCTTTGAACCCTCCCACAAATCACGCCCGTTTATGGAGATTAACTACCGTCCCATCGTTACATTGATCCTTCCAAATTCATGCAGTTCGGCGAGCCTCAGCGGCCTCATCCGAAGATCTTCTCCTTAAGGCTGCTCGTCCCCTCCAAAGCATCCGCCTGCTTCCGCAGCACCTCCGCCCTAAACTTCCTAAAGGCCTTCTCGATCCTCGCCTTGCTCTCCGGATCCTTTCTCACCGTCCTTCTAGCACTAGCGCTGCCCGTCAACAGGCCCGTCTCACCGCCGAGGAACAGCCCGCTGATGCCGAAGAGTGTGTAGGTAGCAATGTCACCCCAGCGGCTGGGCCGCAGCAGCGGTTCCAGGTCTGGGATCGGCTCGGTCCTGCCGTCGGCGAACTGCACGGCCTTGGGCTTCTCGGCGGCGCGGAAGGCTTGGAAGTAGGCGAGGCGGGCGTTGCGCAGGCGGTAGGCGGCGTAGAGGCCGAGGCCGAGGCCTACAATTGAGCCGATGGCGGCATGGCGGGAGAGCTTGCCGGCGGCTTTGTAGAGGGTCTCGCGGTCTTTGTCCTCGAGACTGGATGCCGTTAGTATGGAGGATGATGTAGGAAGGATACGTGGCTGTGATTATGCTCACTCGTGTTTGAAGTGCTCTTCGGCAAGCTTCTGGAGGTCTTCGTGCCCAGTCCTGCGGAAGATGGCCAGAGAGTCGGAAGACATGGTGGAAGATTGATAGTCACGTGCTAAGTGGTAGGAGGATGGGAGAGGTGCTTAGACTGGAGATGTGAATTATGAGGACTCGAGAAACACTTTTAGACAGAACGAAGATGTTGGAGTTGTCTCGATATGGAGAACCTCAGTGTTTGAAGCCGGGAAGCTCGAGGATTACGGTGATCGACGTCATGCGAGCTTCACAAACCAGCTCCGTCACCATCGCATCAACACACGGGAGCACGACATTCAACCAGCTTCAAGATAAAGTACCTACACTCTTTGTTGCTTCGGTCAGACGAGAGAGAGGCGATTGAGAAGATCTCCACACGCAACCGCGGAAACACGATGGGTAGCTCCAGCTATCAGCCAGGGATCAAAGGCGAAGCCGCCGATAGCGACGAGCTAAGACGCGACGCGCTTGTACCTGATCGGCGCGGTAGACGTGTTGCCTCTTCAGATGCCAACTCCTACCTAGGTACACTGCTCTGCTAGAGCAATCTCGCACACAGGGACGGTGCTCGGCGCAGACGAAGCTCTCTCGACAAAGAAGGCACGCCTCGTGGTGGCTGTGCCCGCCGTGGCGAGTTGTCTCATCCAAGACATCCGGACAGCGAACAGCTGGTACACGTCACGTGCGCCGTGCCCGCGTCATGCTCTCCCCCGCCTTCCCTGTCGTCCATCCACGCCGATCCACGCACCTCTTCCAAGGCACGATCACCGCAGTCCACTTGACTCGGCCACCCATAAAGTCGCCTTTGTTCGCGATGCAGCCTGTCGCCGACCCTCCCACCTGCGCTCCTCCTCGTGCACCCGCGCCTCCATCTGACTCACGGCCCCCCTAGGCACCTCGAACATTTCTTTGACCACAGGAACACATCAACATCCTATAAAGCCTGCCACTATGGACTACATCAACATGGCCGCTAAGGCCCTTCAAGCTACCCAGGATCCTGTCGCAACCGAGCAAGAAAGAGCACTGCGCGACGCAAACGACTTCGATGCTTGGGAGGCCGTCATGCCTGCGCTTACATCCCGCTTCGACAGCAGCCTCGCCGACCGGCTGTCGTCCTATCTCGGCCGTCGTAATCCTTTCTACCGCGAAGTCGACCCCAAGAAGCACTCCGTCTGGATTTTCGACAACACCGCCTACCGTCCCTCCGACAACCCCAAAGCATGGCAAGCCGAGTTCGTAGCCGCCTACTTCGTCAAAGGTAGTGGGCGGGACCTCAGCGCCGTCGCCGCCGACATCGCCGAGAAGATCGGACTCGGTAGCGGCGACGCGGCTGAAGCTCTCATAGCCGAGCGGCTGCGCCCGTTCGTGGACCAGATCCTGCCCGCCCACAGCGTGGACATCGACATCGGCGACAAGCAGATGAAGCGACTCGGCCCCAGCGGCCGCGATGGCATCAGCTCCGACGTCGTCCGGCTAAACAGCCTCTTCCCATCCGGCAGCATCATCACGACTTCCACTCCCGCTCTCGCGCCCGAGACCCCAGCGCCCGTCACCATCTTCGCCGAGCCGGAGGGCTGGGCCGTCATCTCGGACGTCGACGACACGATCAAGAAGACGCTTACCTCGAGCCCGCTGGGCATCCTCAAGACGACCTTCGCCGAAGAGCCGGAGCCCATCGCCGGCATGCCAGAGCTATACCGCTACCTCAAGAACTTCCTGCAGAACCCGCCCTTTTTCTACCTCTCCGCCTCGCCGTATAACCTGTACCCCTTCCTGCGCCGCTTCCGCCAAGACTACTACCCGCCCGGCACCTTGATCCTGCGCGAAGCCTCGTGGATGAATCTCGCCGGCTTCCTGAGCTCCCTTACGCGCGGCACGGAGGCGTACAAAGTCGACCGGCTGCAGAAAATCAACGGCTGGTTCCCGCAGCGAAAGATGATCTGTATCGGGGACAGCACGCAGACGGATCCAGAGTCGTATGCTGAGGCGTATAGGCGGTTTCCGGGCTGGATCAAGGGGATTTATATCAGGAAGGTCGAGGGGGTTAGTGAGATTGCTGTGGATGGGGAGAAGAAGAACAGTGATGAGCGATTTGAGAAGGCGTTTAGGGATGTGCCGAGGGGGGTGTGGCATGTATTTGAGGATCCTCAGGAGTTGTACGCGAAGGTTGAGGGGTTGGTGAAGACGGTTAACGGGAAGTGAGTGGTGAGACTGGAGGTGGTTGTACACATTTGGTCATTGGGATGGAACACAGTCTGGAAATAGATACCCGGTTGCACTGAGCGTGCTTTGAGCGTTGCGCGTATTGGTATCGTCTTTTCATCGCAGTCTATAACGTTCTTTTTGCGTCGAAACCTGCAGTCTTGGCGTTCTTTGTCGTTAGAGTAACGAGAAACGGTACATAATCATTACTAGAATGACTCTGCATCAGCGAACTATAGTAATCGAGTTAGGCGTCTGAGTGTTACAGTTTGGGTGTGCCGTCTACCCAGCAGTTCGCTAGGTGCCGTACAGCCGAATCGTTCTGTGACATTAGAGATGGCTAGTTGGAGAAGCTTCAAAACGCCTTTCAACACGATCTTGAACTCGCCACAGAAGGGCGTTGGTTGTTTAGCAAAAATTGCCCGGCTCTTCAATGGAAGAGATGCTCGGCCTAACGGCATAACGGATTTACGATAAGTAAGAGGAACAGTGATGAGACCTTCACGCCATGGAAACCTTAAAGTACTAAGCCGCGGCACGTTGGCCTTTCTTGCGACTGACAGCAATGCGCTGCGTGCTTACCATTTACGATCATTGCAATTCAATCTCAGCCAACCACTGAAGTGGATCGTGGACGAGAGTGGCATTGCGCGACACCTTTGATGAGAGTCGGCAGCGTTGGATACTTTGAGGCAAAGCGAGATCTGGTCGACTCGAGATGGACTGTCCGATTGCCGCGCGCTTGTTGCCGCCGGAAAGTCGTTACTCCGAGGTCGCAGCCGCGACGGTTGCAACTGCTTAAGCTTCAGGCGCATTCCATTCAGAGCTTTGTACCTACCGCGATGGAATGCATTGAGCACTATGCCGCTGGAGCTACAGCAACGAAGCGATGGCATGACTTCCTCGCCAAACAAAGAAGAACAACATGCTGATAAACCGGATAAAGCGGCTATCTAATTGCCATTGAGCTCCATCGGGGGTGCTGTAGCGGAAAGCAAGAGGGGTGAGAGAACCACTGTATATCGGACGAAACAACTCGATGAAGTGCTGCGCGTACGGGAACAGAAGACGTCGAAGGAACTCACACAAAGCTTCGGACAGCAGCTGTAACAATGGCGACTGCCCTATGCGATCCTTGGCCGAGGGTGCACACCACCGGACAGCGGACCTAACACGACCATGCCTGAGGACGAGCAAAAAGGAGAACGGAACGTAAACTCGGGACACCTGAGTTGTGCTCGACGGAGTTGAGCATGACTCTGAAGAACGACTACGCTTACTTTCGAAGATTGGTATTCGGCAAGCGGAAGGAATATTGGGAAGATGCGTAGCGTTACAACACGCTCAGAGACAGGCGGATTCTCAGTCGTTGAGGATCGCGCAACATGAGAGGACCTTTTCTGACCTCGTCAGAGATCCTATGGTCGGGCAATTACCGTGTAAAAAACGTCGCATTGTGCACATAGCGCAGGGGTAAACGCAATGTCCAAGCCAACTCGAACTCCCAGTTGCGAAAGCAACTCGTAGCACGCCGAGTTAGACAGAGTACGCCACGACCTATCGCCGAACAAAGGCTGTTACGAAGGTTGATGTAGGTGGCTGAACAAGGTTTGTCCATGGCTTCGGCTTTGTGGCGTTGCACAGCTTCACAGCTGAACTTCAATTTCTAACGATCTCATCACGGCTATGCACATGTTTCGGAGCTGAGAGTCTTACTAGGCTGACGTCCTTCATCTTGGTTTCCTCTCTTGTCGATGGCTTGTATCTAATCAACTTAAACCCTTTCTCTCCTTACGTATTTCGTACCAGCATTACAGTTAATGAGATGCTCGCGACTCATAAGATCCGGGCTCAGACCTGGTCGCTCCTACTGAAGTCCTGCTCAATACGCGCACCAGGTTTTCTGAATCGTCAAGAGCTTCCTTTCCAATTGACTTGTACTGATATCTGGAGCTCGATGCATACCCTCAGCATCGCATAGACGCCTCCGCAAGCCCACGGACGCCACGGTCCAGCCTCCTACGTTGGTGAGTCTTTGTGGCACGCAAGCGGACTTCGAGCCTGACTCCCGCCCATTGATATATCTCACTGGAGCACACCTTAACCAGCAATAGCTTTAGCTGTTCGTAGACTCTACTGTTCCAACTTCTCTCCCTTTTGTTTGGAGCACATGGAAGACTGAGCAAACACCGAAAGCGGGGGCAGTCACAATGGTTACACGCTGCTAGTATCCTTCTACTTGGTAATTTCCAAGACCTGTTTCGATCTAGTAAAGTACGTAGTCACTTGGTTCTACGAGCGCTGTACCCTGGGCATTCAGAGCCGGCACAAAGCTTGTATTGCTGAAAGCGTAGGCTACCTTTTCCATTATATAGCTACTCTTGGTCGAGCATCCCACCGGGGTCAGATTTGGGGCTTCATACATTTCATCAGAACATATTTACACTTCCCTTACGGACAACGTCTAGCAGGGTCGTAGTTATCGCATCAATGTCAGTAACGGACCAAGTCTGCATGAGCCGTATGTGCAGTATTTACTGACACAGCAAAGACGTCCAGCATGGCCATCACTGAAGAAAGAAAACTCCACTGGACCCAGCGGCTTGCGCTTGTACGGCACAATCTGCATGCTGCCAGACGCACGGGTGATTTTACCTTTTTCAAGACCCTCCAAGTACAAGCCTTCTTGGACAACATCGACTACGTCGCCATCTTGACAGCCAACCTAGGAGACGAAGCAGACACGGTGCTAGCGACACTTGATAACCTCAACGTCGGCATTGCATATGTCCACCAAGATGCCTTCAAAAACGTCTACGACAGCGCCAAAGCCATCGTTTGCGCCGACAATGGCAACGACCCCACTACACGGGCTAAGATTTGTGTCGATGCGTCCCAGCAAAATCAGATCGCAGACTTCGCCATAGACAAGATGTCCAACTCCGCCCGGAACTTCATCGAATCGCAGCCGCCTGCCTGTCAAGATGCCATCGCCAACGTCTTGATCACAGGAACCACCATTGTCGCCGACGCAATCAAGGTTTGCATGATGCAGACCGAGCGCATCGAGAGCACCATGGGTGACTTCCTACGCCTCGAGTACTCCTGGCAGACAGTGCAAGCCGCCGTTGACTCTGCTGTCGGCGCTCTTAGAGGCATCTTCTGTCTCATGGCTGTTGCGGAGCCGGAGAGTCCTGCCAACCGCAGCACGTCCGTTTCTTCCACCGGATCATCCATCTTCAAGCGGCTCTCGACTGTGTTGACAAGCAGTCACAATGCTCACCACCCATCCACAGTCGAAATACCACCACCGGCAACTACGAGGTCCATGAGCGTCGCTTCAGCACCATCAACCTTCCGAGCCTCCATCTCCGCCGCCTGTCCTACGCAAGTGCCTTCAAGGAGCATTCAACCCTTGCCAGTCGAGCAGCACCACTCTCCATTCCAAGCATCAGCTGTGGGGATGTACCGTCCCGGGCTGGCGCCTGTGCCGCCTACGCCCGCTGTTGATAACGATAATGTTGATCCGTTCGACATGACTCCCAACTCGACCGTCTCGGACTACTTCACAACCGAGGCGATCAGCATGTGAGCTTTTCTATCCTACTTACGTATAGACAACGCAACTGACCAAGTGTAGCGATGATATTGATCCCTTGCAGACGGTTGAAGTCCACGGCTTCCCGAGTATGGCCGGGATCACGAGGAGGTTCTCCAACGTCTACAGACCTTCGCCGATTCAGATCTAGGCCGCAGACTGCGAACTGTTTGCACCAGGGCTTGGACAACATATTTGCGCACCCATGAGCTCATGTTTGCGTCCTTTCTGCTCTTGATATCGCCTTGGATCTATCACTTAGTTGATGATGTCATGAAGAAAACAATTCCAACCACCGTAAATGCCTTTTCATGACTGTCGTTAGCGTTGCTCTCATTGTCTGAACAAACATTGTGCGGTGGAATAAGGTACCCTGCTGTGCAAATTCGCTTGATAGTGTACAACACACCAGCTGCGTGTTTGACAACTGTCAACAGTAAAGCTCTCGCTCAGTATAATAGTTGACTTCCGTGTTTCGTACTGTTCGGTCAATTCCTAAATACATCAGGGTGCGCTCAGGACTATCATTGTATATTAACAAGTCAGTCATCATCAGCCTTTCCTAGATATCTAACAAAGAAAAATTAGTATGCAGGGTCTCGTGTGGTACAGAGGATTGTGACGGTCCGCTACGGTTGGAGGAGCAGGTGTCAGTACGTGTTACTCCTGTCACGGCAGCCGAGTCCAGTGCCCATCTCATTCACTCAGTTGTGCAGTGCCCCTCTCATTCACTCAGTCGTGCAGGCCGTGCATGTGGAGAAGTCACGATGACCGACGCACAGATCAGGACGAGCATTGTTCCGACTTCACGCAAGGTGCCAGCCAACTTTCCGCACTTCAGAGTAACAGTTAAGCTCGGCGAACCCCCAACCACGCTGATACGCGACCAATCGGCTGCAGTTCTGATGTGAAAGCGGCTTCACTGCGGGAGGTTACTTGCGGGCGCGGCCGTTGAAGCGGATAATTCACATACACCTTGCCGTCCTGATATCACGCCCCCGAGGCACGTCACCAGGGGGCAACGCGGTGAAGTGTCGTGATGCCGCCGCGACCCTGCAGAACGTAGCCTACTTAAGGCGCTCCCATTCCTTCCTTCCTCCTCTTCGTTTCTTCTTCATCCACTTCTCTACCTACCTTTCCACTCATATCGGACCTCGATCACACCACTCCACTTCATACCATTCTTCTGCCCCAATTAACACTTTCATCTTGTTCTGGTTCATTATCGCCACGACAATCATGTCAAATCCAGAGCCTTCGAAGTCGCCTGTGACATCCTCATCGGGTGCAACTCAAGAAATGTCTGCTCCATCGGTCACAACGCTCGTCTCGGCCGACTACACCCCCGGATCCCCTCGCACCAAGAAGCCCTCTGTTCGTCAGCGCGCTGGAAACCGTAGGCCCATGACGAACGTCTTCTTCCAGAAGAAAGGAGGAAAGGCGCAAACGATCTTCTCCATGACCGCAACAACCAAGGGTTTGACCCGTTACTCTTCATATGCCCGCCAGTGCATTGAACGTCCGGGTGGCAGTCTCCAAGCAGGCGCTTTGCGCCTCGAGCTCCGAGCGGCTGGCGAAAAGGAGGCCGGGGTCGTCCTGAAATACATGGACGACAACGCGGACGTCGCCAACCCCGCGCTTCTTCGACTTCCTGCTGAAGAGACATTAGAGTACTACATCAAGGTCTACGAAGTTGTCGAAAAGCTTGAGTTTCCGCGAAGCCTCCACACTATCCGCCAAGCCATCCTGGAATGGATCACGTTCCACCCTCTGGATATGGCCGAGATCAAACTGATTTGCACCACCTTCCCCGCTGAGCACGGGATTGTCCATCGCATGCTCCACTCCATCCCTCATCTGCAAGCTCAGGGATTCATCGCGGAAGAGGACCACACCATGATGGTCGCGATGATAGGCCGATTCCCAAAGGTTCAAGCGCTGAACGAGGCTCTTCACCAGAAGAAACAGATGTCCCTCCAACGTAAGGCTCGCGGCGCTTCATACAACTACACCACGTCTTCTACTGGCTGGACAAGCCGTGCCCGTGAGTCAGACGGCACAACAGCACGACCAAGAAACTCACTAACATGATCACAGAAAATGCGAAGCACTACGTCGACGTTGCTGGGTCTTCCAACCCTGGAAAGAGCATGGCAAAATCCAAGCCTCTGCAGGCCAGCAACGCAAAGAGCAATGGCCACAAGGCAGTCGGGAAACTTCAGCAGGGAGTCAAGTCGACTACACAAAAGTGATGGGAAGATTCGATACGAAGCGAATGAGCTGCCGCTAGCGACTTCGGAGTACTCCGCCCCGACGTGAGGAGCGGGAGCGAGACCTGTTCGAAGATTGAAGGTCGGGCATGGGCGTTGTTGTGATTTATTTCTTGCGTTTTCATTGCTTTCTTAACGGAACAACGGGTTTCAGAGCCTTGGTCAGCATTTGGTCAACCTCGTTCAATGGCCGGGCTTATCCGCACATAGCATCATGCTCCAAGCCAGAGTTAGCTACAAATACACTTACTCTGGCACTCCACTGTTTCCTCTACATTAGCGGAAGTCATCGAGATGCAACTTGAACATAGCGACAGCAGCTCCTTTAGCCATGGACCTAGTTGTTGATGCTTGGCCGATGTTTCTTTCCGCTCCCAAGCACGCATCCTGATCATATTGCTGATCGTCTTACCTTGCTGCGGCAGCTAGACTTCGGATAATGGGAATCTGTCAGCCGCTTCAGAGGGACACCCGCCACGCAGTGTAGTAGTCACATGAGGACGGATGTGCAATACGACTGCTTTCAATTGTTTGAAACCTTGATTGTTTACTCTTACCAGGTTGTATGCACTTGCAGGACAGACGAAGAAACAAGGTGCGGCTCTGCGGCTGTCCCCACCGACGGACATGCCCCGCTCCAAAGGCAGCCGGCTCTCGTGCGACTTCCGTCCTTCAAGATTCATCCGTACTGTGCTGTCGATATCTTGCCATTGCACCCGAGCGCATCGCATTGTGCAATGAAATCTCTCGAAGATGGCTGGTCCTGGTGACGAAGACGCAGCTGCGAACAAAGCAGGCAAACCACCCACAGCCGAGCCTGAGGAGCTCCCGCCGCTCGCCGCGCTCTTCCTTATCCGGTTCGATCTAAAGGTCGGCTACACAATCGCTTGGAAGCGCTCAATCCATGGCCTTCAGCTTGAGGGTGTAGTCGAGTTCAAGAGCTTGCCTTCAGGCCTTCACAATGTCAAAGAGGACCTCGTGTACTTTGTCCACCAGCAGTACGCCGGGCTCAGCGCCTTCATCAACCGGCCAGCATCGGAGTCGGAGCGCAATGCGCATTTGATCGCTGTTGGAATCCTAGTGCCATTGAGCTATGGAAGACTGGGCAGAAGCTGGCTGCACGCCCAGGACCTGCAGCAGCTGGCAGCACAGCTAGTCGACGATGTTACCAAGGTTAAGCCTTTGGAGGAGTACTGGGAAGAGCACCGCTCAAGGAGCGAAAATGGGACAGCGACGTCCAACGCATTGCCGTCTTTGCCTACGGAACTCAGGTCACATTCCTCTGCTCAGGCACCCTCCCAGGTCAGAGGCAGAAGCAGAGGGATGTCCATCGCCACTACTTCGCCGGGCTCGACGCCATCGCTACCGCCAACCCATCCTGCGCTGTCCATATTACGCTTCATAGACGCTTTTGGCCCATTGATATATCCGTTACACAGAGCCGCACTACTTCGCAAGCGCATACTTCTCGTTATTTCGCCGCCGGTTCGACTGGCATGTGAATATGGTTTGCCGGCCTCAAATACTGAACTCTCTTGACGCGACTATGCTGACTGCCGACCTCAGTCTACATCCTTTCCGTTCTGTCATCCATACCTTTATCTTCCGCCCATCTTCTTCCCTCCCATAACGAATCCTACCACCGCCTGCGCCCCTTCTTCTCCATCGGCGTCCACGACATACCACTCTTGCAGGACGAGCTCAAAACCGTCGAATCTCCCTACCACGTAGAAGACGATACTCCCTTCGGTTGGGTAGCATGCACGACCGACGAAGTACTCGCCACAAAGCCGAATCTCTACGACATCCTCGTCGAAATCCCTCCCATCACAGACCACACTCCCACCGACAAGCGCTGGCCAAAGATCCGCGACTCAAAAGGAACCGCGATAAAAGCTACACAGCGCGACGCCCGCCGCTACAAGCTCCTCGCCGACGAACTGGCCCGCTTTCCACGAAACAGCACGGACCGGGAGGAGCCGCGCGACCCCGAGGCCGACACCGACAACGGCGACCGCGCAACCCTCCTTCCGAAAACAAGCAACGAGTCTCCCGCGCCCGAGACCGACACACTCGTTGACGACAGCCTCGTGGAGCCAGTAAGCTGGTCCGCAGTCGCCTACACAAGCTTCATGTGGTGGGCCTCGGCGGGCGAGGAGGACGTCCTGGCGGCCCAGGAAGCAGAGTGCGACCGAGAACTCGTGTGCGATGCTTTTGACTTCGAGCTTCGGGCGCAATCTAGTGGCGAGGGAGTCCCACCAGAACCATCGGGTGTCTATGCTGCGCCGCATGCGTCTGTTATCGCCTCGTTCCACCGCATTACTGCGCTCCTTGTTGGCGACTTGGCTGAGATTATCGAGGCGGCTGGCGAGGATGATGAGGGTGATAGAGTGGTTGTAACGAGGGAGGATCTTGTGAAGATGGGGCTGGATATGTGGAGTGAGGCTGATAAGGCCTTTGTCAGGGAAATGATTGCGTTGTATTTTGATCGCGACGCCGAGGTAAACGGTGCGAGTGTGGAGTGTTGTGGGGTCAAAATATGTTGATGGTGTGTATATATTGTGGGTGGCGTTCCGGTACGTTGCTTGTCAAAGGTGGTTCTGTGGGCTAGCGAAGGCTTCAACCACAGTCAAATGCAGCACACTCAGTTTTTCGACTAGTCGTTTACAGGCAAGAAAGATGTCAGGCGATGCATCGAGAAGAATTTCCGCCGGCTCTCGCAGTTTTTCGGAACGCGGTGTATCTGGCTTATAGGGATCTTCAGTGTACTCACGCAACATGTGGAGAAGCTGAAAGCGGGGCTCGTTCAGAAGCACAAGAGGGTGTTGATGTTCAGAACCAGCACGTGTGTCTAGGACAGAGAGGCCTGGTGCGTTCCGTACCTCTCAACCACAGTTCTGATTTCTCGCTCTACCAAGCCTCGCCAACTTTAAGGTTTGGCCTCCCGTCCGCTGGATCGCTGGGCAAGCTGAACACCCTATCCTCTCGCTCAGACAGTACCGCTCTGACATGACGCCCTAGCTGCTTCGAGGCAAGGTCGACCACACATCGCCAGTGTGCTAAGTATATATAGTCCGCTTCCTTCCCATCATGCTTGTTCTTCAGTCTAGTGATCTCAGTCCAATATATACTCAAAGCCACGCTGTATACCTACGTTGTTCTGCATCACTCACTCACCCTTTCTCAAACACGAAATCTCCATCATCCACTTCCACCGCCAAGACCATGGAGGCTTCTAAGACCCGCGAGGACGACCGCCACCTCGCCTCCGTAGAACCTACGGACGTTCCCGCCGCCGAGAATGCACTTGTCGCGCCTCTTCGTGAGGTGACTGAAGCCACATCTGGACAAGAAACGAGCGGGCAGCCGCTCACCGCCGAAGAGCCAGAGCCTCCAGTCTCAGAAACCGAAGGCTGGATCATCGATGCTGAGGATGATGAAGACGCCGACGGCTTCAATGGGCCTGTAGGCATCGATCCGTCCTTACTAGGTGACGCTTCCGACTTTGAAGACGACGACTCGGACGACACATCGAGCGAAATTGGGCCCTTGCTGGCCGATGATTTGGAATACGCGCCGTACTTTACCTTGGAGAATGACGTACCATTCGACATCTGGGATAGCGGCAATAGCTACAACATCGACGCCGGCGAGCACGAGTTCAGAGGGATGCGTGCAACAGACATCGATGATGATGACGACGACGATGAGTATGACCAGGACGAGGACAATGAGGAAGACGAAGTATTCGAGACATTCGAGGGCTGCTTCCAGCCTGTGCCTGCAGCCCTCATGCCCGGCTCAGACGGCGGCTGCAGCGTATGCGGCGACGCCTTCTCGATGCTCACCCTGCCGATCCAGATCCACTGCGGCCATGCCTTTTGCCGGCACTGTATCTGCTCATGGGCTGACGGCTGTGTGCGAGCGTACAAAGCGCCCAACTGTCCCATGTGCCGTTGTGTACTCCGGCCAATCCAGACGCCTACGGTCGAGCAGATAGCTAGCGGGCGGTGGAACGAACTCCTGACATTCCGCCACGCATGGGCGGACGCAGCACGCCGCGACGAGCTTGGCTTCAGCGCGCGCGTGCAGTGGCACGGTTCGAGTGTCGTCCGCCACCACCGCGAGGAGCTGTACGCCGCGACCTACATGTACAGCTCGCTGGCCTCAAGCCCGCGGGGCAACTCAGCGACCCCGCGCGGCATGGCGCTGCTGCTACAGGCTGTCTGGCGCGCGATTGAGGGGTTTGAGGAGCGCGAAGCCAGCTTCGATGAGGCGTACGGGGACCTTTTGGCCCGGGCTACGGCTTTGGTGGAGGAGGATTCAAAGGGCGACTTTGTGGTGCAGATGGTGCCGCAGACTGTGGAGGTGGTCAATGACTGGTTGGCTACGCTGATTGTGATGGGGTTGCTGATGGCGGCGGAGCTGGCAAGGCCGGCTGGTAGTGACGTGGAGGAGGCGGAGGTGGAGGCGGAGACAAAGAAGGGGCCTCATCGCCCTCGCGCTGTGAGTTTTCTGCGGACGTGCCCAACATGAGGCGCAATCCCACCTCATAGCGGAGATGTGCCGTAAGTGTAGCTAGGGATGGTATAGACACAGGGTGTACTTTTGCATGTACACCTATGGCGTGTCACGGGAGACATCTGGGGCTTGTTAGCGTTACGGTTCGTTCAAAATTGTTTCGTTTCTGTATCAAAAGGGCTTCGAAAAGTTGGCGGTGTAGTTGAAGTATCCTGATATGGAGCCAAGGTCACTAGTGTGTCATCAAGCAATGTTTCTCACCCACAACCCCTCCCCCGGAACACACTCATGCCCGACATAATCTAACTCAATCTGTCCTATTCTGCTTATATCCACCATACGTCGTTGGTAAGCTCTATCTTCCCTACCCTACCAGGCGCAGAATGCGGCTTTCTGCTCACATTCACGGATCCTCGATGTTCAAGACAAATACAAGGCTTCCACGACGGTTCCACGGACCCACGCGAACTTGCCGCCTGACACCCAGATTGACATTATTTACAGTCTTACATCTGAAACCATGACACGCGTAAGCTCCATCAACACCAACTCACAGCAACCCACCCTACCCCTTCCCCCCAACCCCACCAACGCCCTCCTCCCACTCAAGCCTACAACAACATCCCCTCCAAACTCTCCCCCAGAATCTCCTCAATCCCCTTAATCCACCTCAACGTCTCCCTCTCCACGCCCTCATCATCATCCTCCATGACCTCACTGATGAACGGCAGCATCTCCTGCAGCAACACCAACCAATCCTCCCCAAGCCTCTCCGTGAGCGCTCTCTGCGCCTCAACCGCCGCTAGTCTCACGCCCGCTTCCTCGTGGCGGAGAAGTTTGAGCAGGCCGGCGTTGAGCGTCTTGTGGTGTTCTGCTGAACTCGCGGCTGTGGCGAAGGCGGTGAGTGTGGGGATGACGTGGGTAATTGTGTAGCTGGGGTTTTCGGGGGCGTGGGCGAGTTGGGCTAGGAGCGGGGCGCAGACAGCAGAGAAATGGTGGGGGGATTGCCAGAAGTCGTCTTGGTCGTGTTCGAAGGATTTGGTGAGGGCAGTTAGGACGGAGATGAGGAGGGTTTCCTCCGAGGCGGGCGTGTTGTTCTGCAGGATCTCGGCGGCGACGTCGAGGATGTAGATTGAGTAACTTGTCACGATTGACTAGGGGAAATTAGGATATCCTCTCGGGAAACAAAACTTGAGGGCGGGAAACATACCTTGAGCTTGTCGAAGAGGGCACCGAGGAACACGAACAAGCTCGTCGCGCGCAGGTGTCTGCCTGTGACGTCCTTCTTTGGCAAAGACTTCGAAGCCCAGTCGACCAGTCTTATGAAGAACGGCCGGAATACAGCGTCGTTGAGCTTCATGGTCATCGCGATGGCGGATTCGTTGATCAAGTGCTCGGCCGCCGCCAGAACATCGTCGTCGTATTTTTCCATGAAACCATCGACCTCTCGGGTGCGGCGCAGGTCGAAGGCCTTCAGAAACAGACTGAAGAGTGTCTGCGAGTTGCCGATAATGGCGGATTTCGGATGCCGTGCGAGAGCCGTGCTGAGCATCTCGATCTGCTCCTTCAGAGCCTGTTCTGCATAAGCGACACATCCCACAGCACAATCAAAACATAGACATCTTACCGTAAAGCCCGCCCGCACAGCACCGTCCCAGTTGCGCTCAATCGCCGCGAAGGATTCCCTCGCATCTATCTGTCTCACCGCAAGCCTGTAGAACTGTTGTCGGCTCTCGTCCGCCTCCTCACTCAGGTCCGCAACAGCCGATCTGTATGAAAGCTGCAACGTCTTGTCCAAGTGCGTTCCAGAGAACATGAATGGGACATGTTCGACTATCGCGCAAATGAAAGCGTAGACAGCATTGTGCAGAGGCTCTTTCTCCTCGCCACCGTTGATGCTTTCTTCGAGGTATGCAAAAGCCTTGGGCAGCGCCAGTGGCATGAGCGGGATGAACTCGTCTGGGTGCATGACCTCGACGGCTGTGGCGAGGCAGAGCAGTGAACCACGGCGTAGTCCATCGTCGTGACTACCGAGCGCGTGCTCACCGACGACGACCTCGGCCGTTGAAGCGATTCGCGGGGTGTCTTTCTTGCCGAACTTCTCTGCAATTCGGTCGATACAGAGGATTGCTGTACGCTTCAAGCTGATGTCTGCCGATGTTGTTATGATGTCGGTGACTCGCGGTAAGAACCGCAATACTGCTTCTCTTGCTCTTTCGTCTGCCTGCCCTAGCCGTTGGATCGGAGCATACAAGGATGCAAGCACTACTCGTCGGACCTCATCGTCAGGTTTGCTGAGCAGCGTCTCAGCAGACTTGATGAGGTCCACGACTGGAAGCAGTCCGAGCAGGTTCGATAGCACCTGGGTGCAGGCATCCCTAAGCTCGCTACGTAGAGAAGTCTTCTGCAGAAGCCGGATGGCCTTCTCAAGCAGCTCAGCGAACAGCTGGTGCACGGCTGCGGCGTCCGCATCATCCCTTGAAAGAGTTCTGCTGAGCCTGCTTCGAAGCTGTGGATCCTTGACAAGGGTAGCTAGAGTTCTTGTGATGTGAACAATGGCACTTCCAGTCTGGCTCGCATCCTTCTCGTTGAAGCTGAGGATAACCTCAGACATGGTGCGCTTGGGCCGGAGACTGTCTTCAATCAAATCAAGATATCTCCGTGTGGTCCTCAGCTGGGTCAACGGCTCGACCGACCGCATGAGCTCCGTGACGAAGCTTTTCACGCCGTTGTCAGTAGAGTACCGGTCCACGAGCATGGCTATAACTGCGAACAAGGCCTCGTCTGGCCCGAGGGTCTTGGTAAGCTGAACAAACAATGGCAGCCTTCGATGTAGCGGAATATGTTCGTAGGCTGCAGTGAAGCTCAGCAGAATCTCTGCGGCACCGGACACCAAGTCCTGATTCCGCTTTCTGAGGGATGCCACAAGCGGAGGAACCACCCTAGAGATGGTCTGGTCAATCACGTGCGCCGAATAGTCGTCACTTTGTCGCAGCAGAGTCGTGCCCATGAAGGTGAAGATCGGCATCACGCTGTGCAGCACGAGGTCGGGTACCCAAGTGGCAAGGCTCGAGATGAGGAGGATAGCCGAGTTCTGCACTTGTGGATTCGATGTCGACCTCACGCACTCGACCAGAAGATCGGCACGGATGACTGAGCGATCGACTTGCGCAGCACGGTCGTGCTTGAGTTTGTCGACGATGGAGAGTAAACAGCTGATGGCGAGGCTTTGCAAGTAGACCAGACTGGAGCTGGTTTGGGCCTTGTAGTGCTGGAGTTCAGAGAGAATATGGAAAAGACCACGGAGAAGTTGTGAGTGCTTCTCTGGCGAGGAGCTTTCGACCAGCTCGAGCACCAATGTAATTCTTTTGAGAGCATCGTTGATGGCGTTCGTATCATGGACAATGGGTCGGGCCGCGTCTGCCTTGCTTGTCCTGCGCCGCTTGGCAGCAGGCGGTTGGTCTACCATGTTGGTAGCGCTGGGCAGGCCATCGAGAAAAGCTGAGAGGACATCCGTGGTAAGATCAACCGACCGCAAGATATCCATGGCTTCTTGTGACCGGTCACCTGTGGTGGCATCGCTGGTGCCAGTAAGTGACAGGTCAAGCAGAAACTGGCCGAGCTCTTGCTTCAATCCAGAGTTCAACGACGACCATAATGTTTTAGTACGCTCGAATGCGACTTCATGTATCCACCGCCGTCCTGCAGCCAGCTCACCGCTCATGATGGACTGCAGAAGCCGGAGCCACTCATGCTCGCGGGCGTTGATGAGCTGTAGAAACTCGCGGTCAACCTGTGATGGCTCCAGGTTCTCGGCTTGACAGAGCGCTGTAATTTCGTCATTGGGTAGTGTAAGCCAATGCCGCAAGGCCGGGAGCAGCAAGTCTACACGCGGTTTTGTCCCTGTCTTGCCCATGCGGCCAAGAACGGGAATGAGGCGCAAGCGTACAGTGAGCAAAGGAGTGTGTGCGAAGTGACTGCTTAGAAAGGTGCACACTGCCGACCTGAGCGAAGTCTTAAGCTCAATTGCCGACACATGCTCGCCGGGTCGCGTCTTTCCGCTGAGTGCTGTGCCAACGATTTGGCTTATATGCTCGGCATCCAGGACACACTCTTCCAAACTGGGGACTAGCACTTTCGAAAGGAACTTGGCTGCTTGCTCGGGATCAAGCCAGAAAGTGGACTCAGTCGACTTTCCATATAGGGCTTTCGAGCCCCAGACAGTCCTACTCGATAGCTTCTTCCCCTCCTTGCCGCCGTCTCTATAGGAGCGCGCCAAGGCCAGTGTGCATTCCGCTGCGGCGCGCCTAACGCTCGCCGAAGAGTCTGCTAAGGCGCTGATCAAGTAGGGTACAAGTGCCTGCAGGTCCACTTGCTCTGAGGGATGAGCAGAAAGCCAAGCTGTTACTACCTGTAACGCTGCGCTCCGGGCGAGGGCGGGATACGGCCCGCACCACATGCGAATGAAGAAGCTAAGAAAGGTAGGTCGATTAAGGGCTTTGTCTTTCGATAGAACCGGCAATGAAACAAACTTTTCCAGGTGCTCATCCGAATCAACTGCATTCAGGAATGCCTGAGATAGGCTCTGAAAGAGAGCAATATCGGTAGGCTGAAGGAACGAAGCCTCGTTCGCTTGTTGACCCGTAAGTGAGGAGATCGAATGCTCGAACGGGGCGATGGATTCAGCGCTTGTGGCTTCAGCCATTTCCACGTCATCGTTGTACGTGTCCGGTAGCTCTTGGGGGGCTCTTATCACTGTCTTCAGTCTCATCTCGATCGCATCGAGATCCATCTTTTGCTCCTCGATGACGCCGTGAATGAGTTGACGGGTGCTGGATGCGCTGCTTAACCGAACAAGGAGGCTGGCCAACGAATCCCGCAGCTGAGGTGTGGCTACTGCGCTCTCGTCCATCTGTTCGATCGCCAACAAGAGACTCTTGATAACTATGGAAGTCTGCTGAGGACTGAGAAGACCAGCTTCTAATACAGTTGCCACCAACTCCAAGTTGTCTGTTTGATTCGAAGTTGTGAGCTTGTCGATGATTCCCAGGAGAAGTCCAAAAGCAAGTCTACCGACTGGAAATCTCGACGCCATTAAAACGAGCCTGGTTCCACAGTCGTCGGTCTTAAGTAGAGCCCTTACGACAGACTTCGGTAGCTTAGCAGCTTGCCTCTCTTGCGCAAGCACAGACAGAGTCACCAAACAGCTGTCCAGCGTTGTTTGAGTCCAGCTTGCGACAAGAGCCTCCATAAGACCGTTCAGGACTTTGTCTTCGAGGTGCGCCTTGGTAGCCAGAATCGTCATGATCATACAGCTACCAGTCACCAGCTCCGGAATCTTCTTCAGCGCCAATGCTTCATTGAGTATTGGCAAAACCCGCAGAAGTAAATCCTCCTCTCTGTGCCGTTGTATGTTGCCTCGACCCGAGCGCGCGGCTTCGAGTTGTCCGTCAACGGCTTGAGTGGTTATGCTCGCCCAAAAGGAGAGCAGTGTTGGGGAGTAGTGACCGGCCTTGGCGACTTTCAGGACGTATGTGTTAAAGGCCGTGAAGAACTCTTTCGTGTTAGTAGCCGTGTATATGATGGTCTGCCGCGGAGGGGTTGCGAGCGAAGTCATGTAAGGATGCAGGAACCGGAACGTAGGCGAGACTTTCCGCGGTAGGATGGAGAGGAGGGTCGTGAACAAGGGCGTAGCGTGATAAGGGAGGAAGGTCAGAATGACGAAGTCTGTGTTGTATTCGTGTACGCTGCGGAAAAAAGAATAGGTCAGCGGTCCGCCCTGCAGCGCTTTACTGATATCGAAGGTCCACCACGCTTACCGGAAGCGCCTCACGAGCCATTCCACAGCCTTAATCGCAGGCTTGAGCAGCAGCCTAGGCCCCACGAGTCCCAAGAAGCTCTCCAGCACAGCGTCGAGCTCTTTGTTCTCCTCGGCTGTCATCTGCGTCCTCTCCTCGCTCTTACTCTGCTCGCTGAACAGATTCTGCGAGAAGGCGGCGAATCTCGTGTCGAGCATGCATAGCTCCTGGAAGCCTTCGCAGCATATCTGGTAGATGGTGTTGAAGTCCTGCGACGCAGCTACTCGAGGCTCAAACAGCAGCGATTTGCCATGCGCCGCCTTTTGCGCCTTGAGGTCGAGCTGGTGGGTGCTGCTCGCGGCGATGGTGGCCAGCTGCCGCTGGAGGGATGTCATGGTTTCGACGCGCGGATTAGAGGTGAGGTGGCCACCTGGTCCATGTAGAGAGGAGCGGCGAGAGCGGTTTGCGGCGTATATACTGCTATGTGAATTACAGAAAATTCGCCGTTCTCGTCGCTCTGCAGCGCAACTTTTTTGCCAAGATTTCAGATGTCAAAGGCGGCAAACCGCGGCAGAATACTCAAGCTCCGTCACCTCCGCCGGACTTCTTGTGGACCTCGATGGACAGCGAAAAATCCCAGGTACGCATCTCTTAATTTCCAAATGAAGGCCATTGAATCGACAGTGATCGCTGATGAACATGAAACGATGAAGTCTGTACCAAAGTTCGCGAGCTTCAGGCCAAAAGCGCCGCCCGCTCCACCGCTCTCTACCTCCACCGAGACACCAGGCCTGCCCCACGGACACGCCGGACGGGCCTCGCAAGCTCGGTCATCTGCGCGGAAAGGGTCTCACGGTGATGGCGACGATGCCAGGCGAGAAGGGCGGCCCGGAGAGCTAGATGAGCGTGGTTATACTGGCGAGCATCGTCGCAGGAAGCTTCGCAACGACGATGCGGACCATTCGCGCTTGAGCAGACACACGCATCCCGACCGTGACACGAATAAGGATGAGCGCCGTCGCAGGCGAAGATACCGCGAGGAAGATGCAGCCTCAAAGAATGGAAGAAGCAGCTCTGCCAGGCCGTCAGATCTTGCTGTAGCCTTAGCTCCGGAACCATTGGCCGTGCCTTGGGACGAAGACGTCGAACTCTTCACAGTCGACAGGAAAGGGGATGTAGCAAATCTAACATACGGCGGCCTTCATCGATACTCCATACCACCCTATCGACGCATCGGCTACGGCAGCGTTCTGGGCCTGCCAGCAGACCACCGGATCGACAGAACTCTCACAACAGAAAAAGCGATTGTCATTACTGATGGCCGGCCAAAAGGTAGGAGTGAGCGGTACTTGCTCGGAAAGCCAGGCAGACAGGAAGAGCGGGCTCTTCGTCTGGTGAAGCCTTCCCAGCAGGAGGACGAGCCCCTGCACCAAGCCCAGTTTGTCCCCTTGCAATCCAGCAGGAAGAGGAAGCGCGGGTCTGAAGGGCCTGGTTCACCTGGAAATGAGGTAGACTACCGGTCTATCGAGGGTAAGGCGAAGCCGGATCGGAGGTCAGTTCGTTTGCTTCCTCGCTTTCTAGTGTTTGGAAGAATCCGATGCTGCTAGGCCACTCTTGTAAGAGAAAGCGTCCCGATGTTGATGGCGGAGATTACGGCCGCTCTTTCGTGCGATAGATGCCGAAGGTCGAATTGCGCGCCCTGAACTTATATTCAATTTTCAATACTCTTCATACGCCTCTAATTAAAATAGTCGTCAGGGTTGAGGAGTTGAATAAAGCGATTGGCTCTGAGAGTGTAACATTCTGTAGTACACCAATGCTGACTACTACAACCAGACCCCACCCCGACTCAGACTTTGAGTACGCCTCTGATTCTTCAGGCGCCGGTCAAGGCAGTCAACGAGATGGAGAACTTCAGGCAAGGCTCAGAAATTCCGAGCTGTCTCGCCGGGCGAAGACCGAAGGGACCGTAGAAGCTTGGTTGGATCTCATCGAGCACCAGGAAGCTATGATACGCATTGGACAAGGAGTTGCAGATGTGAGTACTCTCCGAACTTTGTATGCCTCCGGATCCTTCTGGTGCATGATGTGCCTGGAGTGTAAACTCCGCTAATGATCTGCTATATCGAGGCGAGATGGTACTGACATGGCGGCTAGATTTCAACATATCCATATACGGGTATCGAGCTTAGCAACTCCCAACAAAGAGCCCTTGCTGATATCAAGATCTCCATGTACGAAGAAGCACTACGCGAAATCGGCGCATCTCAACCGCACCGCGTGCGCCTATTGCTAGGCCTCATGGAGGAATCGTGCAAGGTCCAGGAACCGAGGAAGCTGGCTGCGCAGTGGAAAGCGATACTGAAGCAGAGTGCTATGACCCCAAATTGCCAAGGTGAGTGACATGCCGCGTTCCTTTGCCCCTAGTTTCACCTTCTGGAAAGCTTGATGGCAATGTCGTACCGCCTTATGTCAAGGACGGTGCTCCTACGGGCACGAGACTGCGAAAGGCCTTGTATCTATGTGACGCTGACTTCTCAAAGCAGGTACTCTTGAAAGTGCAGAGCTCTGGATGAAGTATTTAGACTTCGTACAGACGAATTTTGTGGAGTTCAAATACGATACGTGCCGAAGAGCCTTCGAAGACTGCCTCGCGTCGCTGGCAGAGTCTTATGACGTGCTGCACAAGAGTACTGCGGTATCAACAGATACACCACAGCACCAACAGGTTCAGGATCGAATCGCCGAAGTAAGCCCCTCACTGGACCCTTATTTCAAGATAAAGACTCTGAAGATACCGAGTACTGTTCCTTAGCTCTCGCACTCGCAAACACGCGCTTAGTTTCTTCGTTTGCGAAGAACCGTTCTACATGCATGGCGCTGACCTTTACCTGTACCTAGGCTTCGCTATATGTCTTACTTCGCCTCTCAACCATGATGCGGGAAGCCGGATACCACGAGCGTGCTACGGCGCTGTGGCAAGCCTTGCTCGAGTACCATCTCTTTAGACCGAAAGAGCTATTTCATGCGAAGAGAGAGGAACGTCTAGCCGCGTTCGAGGAATTTTGGGAGAGCGAGGTACCGCGGATCGGCGAACCCGCATGGCAAGGCTGGAGTACCTTCTATGAGAAGGGCGGTGATCCACTTGAGCCAGTGGTCATACTATTGGACACTTACGTCGACTCTGACGACTGTTTTGGGGATTTTGTAGGGAAGGAGGAGGCATGCATACTGGCGCTCCAGACTCCTGGGCGCATTGGAGACGAAGCAGGTGAAGACGATCCATACCACACCATACTATTCTCGGACCTCAAAGACTATCTCGCTTGGTCACCCGCGACATTGTCACCCCTGATGCTCATCCAGGCTTTTCTGAAATTCAGTAACTTTCCGCCACTGCCTGACCGAGGGCAAAGCACAGTCCAGTCGTGGTGGCTTGACCGGTTTCTTAGGAACGATCGGCTGGAAGCTCACGCTGAGCACGCGCCAATGCCTTATTTCCAATCCACTACGGACTCCTTGTTCTCCAATCCTATGACGACTGATATGTCGCCTGGATGGCTGCAGCAAGTACTAAAGGGGTTGGCGTATACTGTCGAGGACGATGTCGTTGCGGAATACTACCTTGCCTTCGAATGCCACCATTTCCGCTCCGGCGCTGCCAAAGCCGCGAGAGCACTGCTGAAGAAGCGGCCGAACAGCCTCCGACTTTACAACTCGTATGCGCTGATCGAGGCAAGAGCCGGCAACACATCAGTGGCAGACCGGGTTTTCTCAACGGCGATCAGCATGAGTAAGACTTTACAAGAGAATGCAAGACGAGACGTGGTCTTGCTGTGGCATACTTGGGTCTGGGAGGCGCTCCGCTCCGGCGATGTATCAGCAGCAACACAACGTATGTTCTCCATCGCAGGCGCAAGCCCGACAGCCTCCGCCACCGATTCGGTACACGAAGCCGGCGTTGTTCCAACTAGTCCAGCTACTCTACTCAAAATCAAAACGACACTCTCCGAGGGCTGTGATGGGTACCTCCCGAACCCCCATCGTTATCACCTTGGCGTGCTGTATGCCGATCTGTTAGCACTCCTCTCCTACCTAACGCATTCAAACCAGAATCATACAGGTGAGTGGCATATGATTGCCTTCTTTCCTCGTCTCACCGCTTTTCGAACGCCGTGTGCACCTTTCATACGAAGGAGGTGCTGGAGGGAAACTCTCAGAACTGCTCGCATTCCCATGCATTACTAACCCGCAAACCAGACCTCCGCGCCGCACTCAACGCCTACCATATGACCCTAGCATCCCTAGCCAACCACCCATCCGCCTCCGCAGCCGCCGAAATCCTCCACCAATACCGTACAAACCTTCTCCTCTCCCACATCTCCCACTCGAAAGCCTACCAGCCCTCCACCATCCGCACCGCCCTCGCCAACAGCATATGCCTCTTCCCACACAACACCCACCTCCTCTCCGCCTTCCGCGAAACCGAATCTCGCTTCCGCCTCGACGACCGCGTCCGCGCGGCCCTCTCCCCCACGCTAGCATCCAAAAACTCAACAGTCGTGGGCTGGGCCTTCGCTATCAGCAACGAGATGCGCCGGCCCGTGCATTTGGGTAGTACTGTGCACTCTGTGCGGCGGCTGTTTGAGCGGGCTGTGGCTTCGAGGGCGGGGAGGAATTCGGCGGCGTTGTGGGGGTGGTGGGTTAGGTGGGAGGTTGAGACCGCGGGGGATCTGGGTAGGGCGAAAGAGACGTGGCTGAGGGGGCTGAGGGAGGTGCCGTGGTGTAAGTGGTTTGTCATGTTGGCTTTCAAGCTGCTGAGGAGTGTCATGGGGTTTGAGGAGTTGAGGAGGGTGTATGATGTCTTGGCGGAGAAGGAGTTAAGGGTGCATGTGGATCTCGAAGAGTGCTTTGAGAAGAAGGCGAAGCTCGCACGCACGTAGGTAGGTAGCTTTGTAGTGTGTGAAACACATGCACTGGGGCAAAGACGAGAGGTTGGCAGAGATGATAGTGTCCACTGGCATGCCAGATGTGGAATTGATAACTGATAGTCTATATTGAGTCTGAGCGATGGCTGCTCGGGTATCTTGCAACGCTGTGAAGCTAAGTATCCGGCTCCCAGAACACGACGACTCAAAAATACAAAAGGCCTGTAGAACAAATAGCAATAACGACGGCCGGTTCGTCGAGGCACCTTATGAAGACGTCTTAGCAAACGTAAAGCTGACTCGACTCCCCTCCTCCCGCAGCAAACTCAGAAGCACGTCATCATCGACAAGCGCCTCCAGCTCCTCCTGCGCTTCCTCTTTGATCATCTCAGCCGCATCAATGTGCAGATATCCCATCAGCGCTTTAATCTTGCTCTTACCATCCGACGTCTTTGCAGCTCTCTTCGCTTCTTCGATACGCCGCTCTTGCTCTTCCATGTTCACTTGCGACGCTTTGATCAGAGCTGGTAGGCTGGGGAGGTCCTTGTCGCTGTCCTCGCCCTCATTCTCTTCCGGAGTTACTGGCTCTGACGGATCTTCGCTATCTCCCTCCGCGCCAGGTATGGCCTGGACATCGAGAGCCTGCGCATTCCCCCGACCACCACACGGACAGCAAAGCAGCTCATGCGTCTGACAACTGCCACTCTCATCCAGCTTGAAGAGATCCCGCAACTCCTCCCTCGTAAAGCTCGACGCCGACGCCTTATTGTCAACAACACTGTCCGCAAGGCCCTGCTTCGTCAACTGCCGCTGGTAAATCTTTTCATCAAGCGCGCCCATGGTCAGCAGCCGGTAGATACGGCAGGGCATCTTCTGGCCATCGCGGTGGATGCGCGCCATAGCTTGCAAGTCGGTCGAAGGATTCCAGTCCACGTCAAACAGAACCAGGCGGGAGGCTCCGATCAGGTTAAGGCCGGCACCGCCGGACTTGGCGGAGAGGAGGAAGGCGAAGCATTCGGTGGCTGAGGTTCTGTTGAACTTGTCCACTAGACCTTGTCGCTTTGCTGCTGGCGTTGAGCCGTCAAGACGGAAGAAGGTGTATTCGAGGGAAGTGAGGAGCTGGCCGAGGATATCGAGGGTGCTGGTGTAGTTCGAGACGAGCACCACTTTCTCTGAGGTTGTTGTGCGCAGCTGGTGGAGGAAGCTGTCCAGCACTTGGAGCTTGGCGCTCGCACCAGGTGAATTTAGCAAACTAGGAGGGATACCGGAGAGGATGCTCGCGACCATTCCGTTCGCGCTTTCTTCATTCGCTGATTTGCTCAAGAGGCTTGGACTGTTGCAGACCTTCTTCAGGATGTTGATGAGTTGGAGTGCTGATTCGGTATTGCCGAGAACAGCGCCGAAGACTGGCGATGAAAGCACACTCCGATAAACTGACGCTTGAGCGGTGGTGGGTCGACAGAAGAGCACGTACTCGGTCTTGGGAGGGAGGTACTTGGCCAGGATCTCTGCTGTACGCCGGAGAATGAACTGGCCTGTTCGGTCCGCAAGCTCTTGAGCTCGAGCCTCGCCTTTCTCCAGATCCTTTGCGCTTGCTCCGGGTTGCCGGCTTTTCAAGATCGGATTCTCGAACTCACGCTTGAACGTGGTTAGTTTGCCCAACAGGCCCGGGTTAACAAAGTCTACCATGACGTAAAACTCGCTCAAGTCGTTCTGTATCGGCGTCCCGGACAAGATGATTCTGCGTTCTGTGTTGAGTGACTTGATTGCGAGCGCTGACTTGTTCTGCGCCGTTTTTAGCCTGTGGCCTTCGTCCGCGATAACGATGTCGATCCCGGAACCCTTCTTCAGCTCATCCTGCACGGTCCGGAGCTTCTCATATCCTATGATCATTACGCTATAGCTCTTGCCCTTGGTGAAATCGGTGAGACGAGTCTTCTTGTCGTCTACAACGAACACGCCAATCCTCTCATTACCGAGCCACTTGCGAAATTCCTTTCGCCAGTTGTTGACGAGAGTAGCAGGACAAACAATCAATGCCTTCTTGATTACAGGCGGATCCTCATATATCGGGTTCTGCTTAAGCAGCGTCCACAGAAGTGCGATGGTCTGCAACGTCTTGCCAAGCCCCATCTCATCTGCGAGGATTGCCCCCTCGCCTTCGTACTGTCGCATGCCCATGACACACTCGTATAGGAAGCGGACGCCTTGCCTCTGGTGCTCTCGCAAGTGCTTGCAGAGGAATGGGTCGACCACAACATCGACGATCTGTTTGCCTTTCGGTGCCTGTCGCGGGCGCTTCATTACAAGAGCGCCAGGTTGATCGGGGTCGTGGCGTGGCTGAGGAAGTGGACCGTTCGCCTTTGGCATCAACGTGCTCGTAAGCACCGGATTCTTGAATAGAACCTTTGTGGCTTTGCTCGTTGGCACGACGGCCTTCGGCTTTTCCACCTGCTTCGCCTCCAATTTTGCCTGCTTGGCGTGTGCCTTGAAGCCCAGCTTCTCCGTAACATTAGGCTCTCGCACTACAGGGTTGCTTACGGCGCCCAAAAACGGCCTGCCAGCGAGGAAGTCCTCCTTCGAGATGACGGAGTCGACTTCGACATCCTTGCCACCAACGGCTAGTTCTGATCCTGGCAGAAGCGGTGTCTTCAATGCTGTTTTGCCCAACTCCTTCCCTGAGATGTCCTGCAAGTGTGCAACGCCATTGCGGACCGCGAGGATACCATCACCGTCCCAAGTCTTGTGCTTCTTCACCGTGAACTTTCGCCTGTATCTAACATCAGCTTGTGCCCGTCCCGCTCATTGAAGCGCTCCGAGCTCACCACAACACTGTATAGTATCCTTCAATGCCATCTCCGGCCGGTTTCACTGCGGCTTCCGCTGCCGCCGGATTTCTAACGAGGAGGAGAGGCTTTCGGGGCGCTTTGACGGCTTGCAAGCTTCGTGGCGGCGAGTCCGAGAGCTCGTGGGCCTCTTCGTCGTGATTCGAGACGCGTCGCCTCTTGGTGGGTGGCTCGCCTGCTTCGCGGGTTGATGATGGATTGACGAGTGCTTGGCTTGGTCTGCGTACAAGCAAAGGCGGCTTGAAAGGCTTGTAAGTCATGCCCAGGGACTGAGGACCGCACCAAGGTGAGCGGGTTGTGAGGATTGACAGGTGTCGTGGCTGATCAGGTGCCAGCGCGAGAGCGCGATTTGTAGTCGCGAGGCGAACATGTGCACGTCACGTGAGGTGCTCGCTTTTCCGAGATGTGCGAGTCTTCCACCGCGACCTCATCTTATTAAATACTTCCCACATACATTGGGCGGCTCGCACTCTCGAACAGCTATGTGCCGCTAACGACTGTCTGGGTCGCTACCTGTGCCTTGAAATGCCTCAGAATCTCCTCGACGCTCTTAGAAACAAGTTGTCGGCGATCACAAAAACGTAGGTGGATATGTCCTCTTTGTTGCAGTTCTCCATGGGAATCTCGGACCAGTTGTGGCGGAGGATATTGGGGTAATTGCGACTCGCGAGACGCCTTTGAGCTTGCAATTGATTGAAGTTTGGAAGCAGGGTTTGGCGCCCGCGAGGCCAAAGTGAAGCCGATTAAAGCACAACCTCGCCTCGAATTCGAACAGTAGGAACGCAGCTATACGATTTGAATTTCAATTAAGCTTCAAGCTTATGTTTGGCTGCTTTGTGCAGAAAGTCGAAAGTTGCCTCTCTCACTGAAGAATACAAAATATCTCATCAATCTTGCGCCCCCTTTTATACCTAAGTAGCAAGCGGGCACAGGTCCTATAAGCAGAAGAACACAAAATTTCGGCAACAGATTCACGCGGTCGTCTAATAGAGGTGAAGCTCCGTTTATGTGATCCGAGCGGCATGGACGAATACTGCCTGTTGTAACCGCGATTTTGGGCGGACCGATAACTCAGTACCGGACGACGTTGCTGTATGAGACGACCTTTTTATCCCGGACTCGATACTCCAAAGGCATGAGAGCCTGGGCAAAATGACTGTCAAGCAACGTATCAGAAGTCGTGGGACGCTTGCCCTCCAGAGGGTGGATTCTGATGCAGATCATTGAGGGCTTGTTGCGCCTGTATTTTTTTTGCTATGCGGGAGGTTCACTCCGTCCTCTTCAAGCGGTGAAGGTGTGTATTCACTCGTGTTAACGTTGTCGAAGTCAAACTCGAGCGCTTATGAACGGGTCGGCCATTGGACAAGTGATGACGACCACTGATACGAAGATGCTCCGGCGAAGACAACCACTCTTGTCCGACCGTCCTTTTGCACTCTTTGGAGTTGGTTCCAGCAACTCAGCACCAGCTGGCTCACAAGCTGGGCTGAACCCGGAGTTGCCTAAAAAAAACTCTGATATTTCGTGCGGATCACACTTGATTCCCCGAAAATCATGTACGCTGAGAAAATACCATGATGGTTTTCATTCGGACGCCGTGCTATCACTATGTTGGGTCAGGGACGTACATGTAAGTGAGTGACGAAATGCAAGGGAGTAGGATTGTCATTTTGTCAGACGCCTGCAATTCCATAGACCAAACCACACGATAACAGCGTTTCAATCCCTTTCCCCGCCCTTCCTAACTTCATCGTATTTGCGCATCTGCCAAGTCCATCATTCACAGACGTCTTCGTGAAGAAGGATGATACGAGTAGCTGCGCCCAGTCTGCGACTACACTCAGGAGCCATTCGGTCTAATACTTCTTGGCATCCGGTCCTCACCCGCTCCAGCATCTTCGAACGCCTTGCGCAGTTGCGCCGCCTCAACATCAGTCCTTACGACATAGTCATCGAGCAGCCTTCTCGCGGTCTCGATATCAGGCTCTCGGCTCATGAAGCGACGAGCGCATCTTTTGGCTTCAATGGCAGCGAAGTGAGGGCGCAAAGTATCGTCGTTGAGTGCAGTGCGGATAGCCTCAATTCCTTCCTCCAGGTGGTCTCCGCCGAAGATAAGAACGGCATGGACGTCGGGGGTCGCCAGGACCTTGTGAGCGGCTACGGCGTGCTCGGAAGTGTACGCCCCGGTTACCATCACGGTTGTCTTTCCAACCACTGCAGCCTCGGCCTCACCAATGGGCCAGTTAATCTTGACAGTAATTTCTGAGACGCCGCTCGTAGGGAAGAGCGCACCCTCAGCACCACGCAAGAGAGTCAGTGAGGCGGTGACGCTGTGGCCCTTTGCAAGGTCTCTCATCGAATTGTCGTCGGTGATCACAACCGGGCTGAAGGTCCTAGGCGTGCCTGAAACGCCTGTGACGTAACCGCATACGAAGCGGGACTTGAGGCTGAGATCCTTCGGCACCCGTAATGGCGTGTCGCTGCTGACATTGGTGAGCCTGATGTTGATTCGGACAGGCGCACCAAGTGGCAGTTCTGGCCTCAGCGGCTCGACCTCCAGCCTCACACCGGGCACCTCAACTTCCACGTCTGGCGGCGAGATGATTGGACTAGTTTCCGAAGCCGCACCGAATGGAACTCCGCCCGGCCGTACGAAGATATCGGACCAATGGCGCAGGCGGCGGAGGTCTATATCCGCAAAGTTCCATCTGATGTTATCAGGGAACTTCGGAGGTGTCACCTCTCCTGCTCCCGCGATCAAGTTACTAGTGTCCATGAAATATTGATTGTTGAGATTGTGCAGGAGACCGAACGCATGGCCAAGCTCGTGAACCGCTGAGCGGAAGTAAGGAGCCGCTTCGCCTCCCCAACGTTTACCGTTGACACGACCCCAGCCGCTTGGAGGAATCATCCAGTGCGACGAGAGACCAGCGCCCTCACGGGCAACCTTGTTGGAATCTGTCCCACCTGTGTCGTACATAACTCCGCGTTCCGTGAAGTCAAGAAGATGCACGGCCAACAGGTGGTAACGCCATTCGATGTCGAGGTTGCTACTGTTCCTCCACTGCAACATGCTTGCGTGCAGTTCTCCGTTGGACCAACCCGCACCACTAGGATTAGTGACGTTGGTCTGGCTGAGAATCTCCGTCAGGTCCCAGCCCATCTTGATGCCGACGGTGCGCCAAGCCTCGCCAGCGCCGTTACCAGTTGGACGTTCGGAACCCTGGACAGTATCAATCTCGATCGACGCTTTGCGGTAATACCACGAGACCCAGCCCATCTTGAGCCGGCCGACAATAACACCGAGGTTGTTTCTAAGGTTGCCCTCGAGGTAATCGCCCGCCGAGGGATATGCCGCCGGAGCAGTTATCCAGGTCATTGTAGCGCTGAAGGGGCCCTCATTAACCCATGACCCGTTACGGTTGGCCGGGGTCGGCAGGATGTATCGCCAGCGCTGGAATCCGAGCTCGAACGAGTTCCCAGGAGTGCTATGCTCGAGGATCCTGGTGATGCTAAGGTAGTAGCGGTATCTGTTGAGCGGCTGAATGGGAATCCCATGAGCAGGGTTCGGTCCAGGCCCAAGGGTTGACGTACCTCCTGGCAGAATAACAATCTGCCGTTGATAGAGGTCGCCGCTGGCCGTCCTACCTCCGGCACTGACCTCGACGCGAATGGTACCATCATAACTGACCAGAGGCGTACCGGTGGGCCTGAAGTTGACAAGCCAACAGCCTCGGCGAACAGACCTCGCGACGGCTGGGGGCGCATGTGAGATTATGACAGGGCTGGGTGGAATGTCCGGAATTTCCGACTCCAAGGCGTCGGGAAACTCCGCTTGGTCGAAAACACCAACTGGAGGCAGAAGTGGAGGTAGTTCAGGAGCCATGTCGGACGCTATCTGCTACAGCCTGATCAAACGATCTGAGTGGGATCAAGAGCGTTACAAACAATCCAAGTGATGACTCAATCGTAATGGTGGAGAGAGAGAAGACGAAGAAAGGGTGAGAGGGAGCATGCTTTTATGTTTCCTCACCTTGTACCAAGCTTTTTGTACTTGAAGCATTACGAAGGGCATGGCGAGCAGACCTGAGCTGGGACACACCGCGATCGCACGATGCTTGCTGACAGTAAGCATTGAAACACTGGGCATACTTGTATTCTAGTGCACGATGTCGCACTGAATATTGGTGCATCAAGGTAATTGCGCCGCATACACTACATCCGAGTCTAGCCTCCAGATAACTCTTCACGAACTCCATGCGGTTTCGTAGGCAATACAGCGCATTCTATCAGCGGAAACCCGCGGGCCAGCCGCTTCCCCTTGCTCTTTCATTCCAGAGCTGAAAGGCCTCTTCCAGACTATATCCAGCAAGCTGGTTGCTAAAGTCAGCTCTAGCCCACCATTCAATTAAAGCAAAATCGGTAGAGTTCATTTCACTTACGTAACAGAAGTCATGATTCGAAGCGGCATAAGACGGGCTAAACCTGAGCCTTCCATCCGTCCCGCCATCTGTCTCAGATGTCTCACCGGTCACGAAAGAGGTACGGCTGGGCTTTGCAAGCTGCTGCTGTAGCTCAGGCGTGTCTACCTGGGAGTACCTGTATCAGCTTGGACTTATCATACGCTGTACGGGCTCGGGTCTGGCCACAAGATTGAGGCTCCGGTGCCATAAACCGTATGTGAAGATCGAAACGAAATGGAGCTTCAAGCGCGCTGCATTCTGCAGATTTGAGCTAGCAACCAAAACGTGCTGCTACTTCTAAGTACCCTGTTGTAGCTCCTCTGCACGTAGCACTTAAACGGGGTAGTCACAATAAGCATGTGCTGTGGGATGAATAAGCCCTAGTTTAGCTCCCGCTACCCTCCCGTTTGTGTGGATCCGCATTCGTTGATCTCCCATCCGCTGGCACCTGACAGCCTTGCAGCCACGATGAGTAGTTCGCCCAAATAACATGGTTTACATCGCCAAGACAACTCCCTTTGGTCAACGATTCGGACGCAATATAAAGTCCCCGTATTACCCTTGTTTGAGGAAATGTCACGAGGCAGCATGGGCTCTCCACGTATGCAATCACGATGGTTGTACTGTGAGGTTTCTCACATCTCGGCTTTGCTCCGTCAAACTTTGCCTTACTGTCCCTTCCGGTGTGGACATTTCCGGTGAAACATCTTACACATCATCTTCCAGCATTCCGGCTGATGCCGTGCTGTCTCAAGCGCCCCAGCTTGTTTACTGTCTCGAATCCAATGTTGCGTAGCGCGAGAAGGTACGTGGGGCACAGGAGGGTCCGCCCTGGGTGTTTTGATCTTAAGACGTCAATCCAAGGGTGAAGTACCAAACGGACCGGCAATGCTCCCGCAGCATCCGTTGAAGTAACTAGATATTCTCCCACTATGAGCCATTATGAATGCTATGATCGCTTAAAGAAAAGAATCTTGGAATTATATCATTACATATAGTCCAGCCTTTTCAGCTCATCAAATTTGGCACTTTCGACTTGATCCAACAAAGACGTATCCCTCCACCAACTACCTTAGTTTCCTGCAAGTGATTAATCATCCTCGTCAGCCTTTCTAATTCTTCCCTTGTAGTCTTTTTCGACTTTGTTTAGTTCTGCCTCCAGTAGCCCCTTCTGTGGATCCCTGTGTAGCAGCCAACCTTGGGATTCGGGGTTTTCGCCAGTCAACAGTTTGCACTCATAGGGCTTGGCGTCTTTAGCTCCAGGATCCTCGTTCTTCCCGAACTTGCGATGAGCGATTGAAGCATGGATCTGCTCATTCGTAGTCCATTTCTCTGACAGCGGTTCCCGATCTCTCAAGGTAACTATGTCGGTAAGGTGATGCGTCCAGTAGAACCAGCCATTCTTCTCATTTTCGTCCGTGGATCCGAGACTTGTACCCCATTGTATAGGCTGGGGCGGGTTGCCGGCGACGCAGTAAGAACGGTCGAAGCCTAAGTATCCAGTTTTCTCGCACTCGCCGATCATCCAAGCAAGAGGAATATCCGAGAGGCGAGGATTTGACACCCCTCCACCAACGTCGGAATGTCTGCCGCTGAACCAGACTTGTTTTATGGTCTGTGTGCCGTGTTTCGAGACTTTCCAGAGTGTTGGCGAGTATGCCTTCCGCCGCTCGTCCAGCGCCAGTGCGTGGAAACCGAAAGGGATCTGCCGCGAGAGCTTTTTGTTCTCGAACTCAACGTCTTCACCACCATAACCGAAGAACTTCCCCACTGCCGGCTTATGGAATTCGACTGTATCCCATACGCCGACAATTCGAACCGCAGCTTTGACGGAATCCGGATCATGATACCAATCCTCCTTCACTCCGTCAACCTTAAGAGTTGTGCTATCGTCCTCTTCGCTGGTATCCTCGTCGCTAGTATCCTCTTTGCTGCCGCTGAGACGCAGCTTGTGGTATGCCTCGTACACCTTCGTAAAGGCGTCCATTCCGCGTTTTTTGAGCAATCCAGCTTTTGTGACCATGCCTGCGATAGCGCGGGCGGTATAAGCACCGCGACTGTACCCAAAGAAGTAGATCTCATCCCCTGGGTCATAGTTGTGCGCTAGAAAGCCGTAGGCGGCACGAACATTCGCTGCAACGCCAGCTCCGGTTGCGCCTTGTGTGTGTTAATATCATCAGAACTGCTCATCGCATGATAGGGTCAGAAACATGCCTCCGAGACGTTTGTCTAGCCACGAGTTCGTCCCTACGCCCTTCTGATAGTAGACAATTTGCTCTACTTGCTCCTCTTCCTCCTTGTCTGTTATCTTATTCTTAGTCGTAACTGTAGTCCACGGGCTGATAGCGCGGCCGAAGCGAGTTACATTCGTGGGATATTGTGTATGATCATTGGCCGTGGAGTCTTGGCCTGTCCCTACAGGGCGATGCGGTTCAATATAAGCTTTGGTATTGGGAAGAACGGGAAAGATTTACCATCGCAGAGGACTATGAGCCGTTTCCGAAAGTGTGAGACTGGCCCCTCGGACGGTTTCCTCAGCAGTGGTTTTGACGACATGCTTCTCATTATTCTGGAGAAAACAAGCGAGGCCTATTTTGGTGCTTTGATTTCCGATTGCAAGCCCTTTAAGTCCTCTCGCGGAATAAGACGCTTGAAGACGCATGAGAGTTTAAGGATATTCGGAGGCTCATATAGGTGAATCAATAAGGCACAAGGCTGGAGTAAGCCGCACGTAAAACCGGTTTGCCTTCTCAGCCACATGATCGTTTGCGGAATTATGCGTTCTTACTTGCATTAGCCAGCTTACAAGGCGGTTGCCCAAAGGTTGTGAAGTCATTTGCGGCCTCCTCTCAGCTTGCCTTGGCGATAGTCTGTGAGGATCGACAAACACGAGATGCAAGACTCATGGAATGATACCAGGCAACGTGTGGGACACTCTTCGCAGGTCGCCTTACTGAGACGTGACCCACGACTTCTGCAACATTAGGGCATATTCGCAGCGCGGCTTGGTGGGGTATCTCAAGCCACGGTCTTATGGTCAAATCCTTATTCGGACGGCTTACTGGTAGGGGGCGGAGGTATTCAGCGCGGGTTAAGCCGAAGATCTTATATGGGGAAGGCTCAGAAGGGTGAGCTCGTTGCTTATTTCGTCAAAAATCCTTAAGACACACTACTGCTGGTTTCAAAATGTGCGGCCGTTCGGCGATCACGAACGTCAACCCTTCCCCCCTCAATTGTTAAAGACTAAAACCACGTTTGAAAAACAATTTGATACTTGGAATATAACTTAATACTTTTAAAAGATTCGGCATAGCTATGGCTATTATACTAATATTCATCTTAATATATTTTAAGAGATACGTGGTAGAAAAGCCTTAAGTATTCTAAAACTATATATATAGATAGCGAGGCGTGAGAGCTTTTAAAGAAAACCAAGTGCACTATAAAATCGCATAGTTTAATAACTAAGAAGAGTAGCAGCGCTATATAGCTAATAATCTATTAACTATTAGGTAGCTATAGCTATGCTAAATTTTCTAATAGTATTAAGATATATTCTAAGCGTTAAATTATTATGTGAATATAGTTTTGGTGTTTGACAATCGAGGGGGGGGGGGATGAAGTTCATCCAAACGGCCGCACAATTTGAAACCAGCAGTACCCTTGACGCTTGGCTCGCCCGTGACCAGCTGTACCTAATCTACCAAGCCGCGACCTCGTATTAGCTCACCAAGCCGCGCTGCGAATACGGCCTGTTGCCTGATACTAGCGTTCATATAGCACCCTGCCGCCTTCGATGCCTTGCAGAGCGGGGCTGATCTGGTAACATCATGTTAAGTGCGTTTTGGTTTGGAACATGATTTTCAACATGATATTGACATGACGATGAAATCATGTCAAAAGCCAACGAGAATCGTTTTACTTGACAACATGCTGTTACCAAAATAGCCCCGCGCCCGTATGTACCGCTGTAAGCTTATTCCTATGGGAACAGATGATGGTTGGCTCGAGTTTATCTTTCAGCCAACGAGAGAAGCACAATGCTGCCTAGACACTGCTGCAGACTAGTCACCGGAGGTGGCACGACGCTGTAAGTGCTTCAGCTTCCAAGCCTTGCCTGCCATATTTGGTTGCCAGCGTGCAGATACTGTAACATGGGAGTAATATCCACATTTTGGCGGGCTGGCCGTGTATTTGCCTTCCTAACCGTGGCTCCAAGTTCTCTCCTTGAGCCGGGATTGGACCGGATTTTAAGTTTTTAGCTGACCACATGCAACGCTCTGATCTTCAAGTGATAATCTTTTTTGAGCTGCAAGAGACATCAGATACTCGAAGAGAACACACGGCCTGTTTGAGGCGAAGGAGACGTCAGCAGAAGTGAAAAAGGCTGCAATCAACCTTCGGTTGGAGAAAGAATCTCCCGCCCCTTTCGTGTCCGTTGCCTGGCGAATGCTTAACATCCTTGAGTGCCGCTTTCTCGCGCCCCTTGTTTCAGCCCTTTCTATCTCTTCTTGTACTTTACCGTCCCTCTCAGAGCTTGCAAATGTTTACAATTGTTCGTTTGCAGTTCATCCAGCTCCATCTAATAGGGTTGTTATACGAGTCCACCAGTTCCTGTCTGTGCAATGCAGTCCTGTTGTATTCCCCGTCACTATGCGGCAATGTTCTCTTGATACCTTGTTCACTGCTCCAGACAGGCGGTTAGGAGGATCTCATTGGGAACCGCTTATGACAAAAGCTCAAAGGTGACGTAAGCTGAGTTGGTAAAGGTCGATCCTGTTGTCCTGCGCCGAATTCAGAAGCAGATGCGCTCCTCGCAGATGAAATAGGTAGCATCGAAAATGCGTAACGTATTCATGAATCCGGGAAATGGGGATCCTCGTTGGCGAGGTAATTGTTAGCTTGTTGCGCTTTCTAAAACGCTGGGACTTCTACTTAAGATTCTAGATACCATAGAAAGCTGAACCGTGCGACAATAACCAATCAATTCGTGTTCTGTGGAGTTGAACATCAACTTCTTCACGGTAGCCCTACTAGCCCGAAGACTAGTAGTTGGGATGGAAGATCTGACTGCGAGTAACAAACTCCGTAAGGCCAAGGGAAGCTGGCAGCGGAGCGTTCTTCACTGATGTATACCATCCTTATTGCGGACCCCGATATGTATTTCATTGGGCCAACCGGTGCCGAACGTCTTCTGCTTTGGGTTAGCAGGTAAGTCTGTGTGAAGTACCGTTGCAATCCAGGTGCTCGGGCGTCGACGCGGTTCACGAGGGTCGGCGGTGTTGACAACAGAGTGAATAACATTTCCTTGTGACCGGTCGTAGACCAATTCGTCCGCATCGCTGTTGCCGCTATCAACTCTACCTACCTTCAGCACCACAAGTCGCAGGAGCTAATTTCCCCTTGACGCGCAGGAAAGCCTTACACGCAAGCAATTCGGCTCGTCTTGAAGAAACTAAGACGGAGTCACTTACGAAGGCTCAAGGTCAGTTGCGGGATAGTTACGAGCCCCCCCTTGCTTTCGTCGCTTCGCGCCGTGGACCGACAACATCTAGGTACCTTTCCCATACAACTACCTGGAAACCTCCAGCCCTTATCACCGCAGATCTTCGTATCTCGGAACTTTCAACATGCTAACCTCCGGCTCCAGCTCCTCATCGGACGACCATGTCTCTGCTGGGGATACCGCAGGAGCTCTTGAACACGATCACAAAGGATCTCGATTACGCGTCGATCACCCTCCTTCGGTGGACATGCAAATCTCTCTACCACAAAGTCGACGTGGCCAACAACACCGGAGCTAGGGAGCGGCCGCGGGACGGAAAGATCTACAACATGTACGACTTGATCCAGCTAGAGCTGTGGCCTTGCTACGATCCGAACTGGCATGGAGGTCATGGCCCCAAGCACTCGGTCGACTCATTTGCCTGTTCTAGCTGCCTCAAAATCCGACCGGCGCGCCACTTCTCAAATGCCATGGTGAGGGGCCGTCGAGGCAAGGAGTCCCAGAATCCCGCGAAACTTCGACGCTTCTGCATTGCTTGTGGCGTCAAGACTCGCCAGTATCGGCCAGGGATGAAGTTGCGTTACGGACGCTCAAATGGATGCGAAGGTGGATGTGCGTTGGTCTGTCCCAAGTGTCACTGGTTCAAGACTGTGTCAAGCGAAGCCGAGATGTTGACAAAGTCATGCGGTGATTGTTCAGCTGGGGACGATCTCCAGTGATGAAGAGAGTTCGATTTCGAACTACTGAAACCGTTTCAGGTAAAGACAATATCGCATCGCGTTTCCATCAACCGGATGACGATGTAGGGCGCTGAGATGTCTGAAGGAAATTGCACGAACACGAACAATCAACTGACGCAATACTGGTTCGCCGGAACCCTATCACACGTAACGAGCACCTCCAAGTATCACAATATCCCACTTCGTAGAGATCCGAGACAGGTCGTTGGGAAAGCGCCTCATTCCAATCATACTGGCGTTCGATAATGGACTTCTGCTTCGGCTCTTCAATAATGTTCCTGGACAACTCGGTGGTACTACAGGCTAGCACATGTATGACATCAGCATGGAGAGAATTCAGGAGGCCAGGGAATGCCTGTTCTGCAGGATGAATCCCAGGCTTCTCAAATTCCTATTATGCCTCCCGTTTATGGATTTGAAAATTGTGATCGGTCCAAATGATGCCTTCCAAGTCCCGGATGTAGTGCCATTTCTTACAAATCTTCCTTAGGACATCTTGCTCTTATCCAGAATAGTTACATGAAGTCTTAGCTGGAGTCTGGTCATACCTCTACGTCGGTTCATGCGGCGACTAGAACGAAAGCGAATAAGAGATGGATCAGAAAGACTACGCCCTGACATTGCAAAGACGCTAAGTGGACGGCACCGTGCGAAAAGCTCTGTATATATATACAGGCGACTGGCAGTTGAATGCGGCTGCACTGACATGGCTACAGAATCAACTGAGGGTCAAGCAGATACGCACCAAATCTAGGGCTGAAGTCCCCCAAGGACGTCGAGGTCTACACCGATATCGACACCGAGTTCGAGTCTGATTCTCCATCTACGAACGGCGATTCTCGCTTCGTCGGTCGTTGTTTTGTGTACCATCCATGGTCAATCAGTTCAGCCTTCTGCACCCATTGCCCATCGCCGTCCGGCACGATAACGGGCGTTCGTATCACTCTTATTTCCCTTCCTCTCGCCCACATCACTGACTTGAGCCCCAAGAACCAAATCAGTCCCCACAGCAAGGCCGAGATGCCTACGGACGGAACGATGAACCACTTCACATGGCCGGCGGCGGAAGCAAACGGCGAATCAGCTGGCGGTTTGACAAAGGAGACGACGGCGAGGAAAGCCAAGGTCGCGAAGTAGATCACAACGTGAACAGGTCCTGTCCATGGCTTGAAGTTCGCTTTCGATGACCATTTTATGCGCCGGTTAAACTTGAGGTATAGCAGCCCGCCCGAAACGACCATGGGCACTAAGATTCTGACGACGTAGCTGTAGAGCTCGACCAGGACCGACCACGATGTCGCCGGCGGAAGCATTGCCGTAGCAGCAACAAGGATTATGGACATGGCCCAGTGCAGTCCCAGGGCGGCCATCGGAGTCTGCTCCAGGTGACTGTCGCCGGTACCGACTGCGGGTTTCGGCCTCCATCTTGCCTTCAGCCACGCATACGGGGTGGTGCGGCTAGTTGCGAAGAAGAGCGAGAAGGGAAGGATACCCTCCTGTGGATGTCTGTCAGCCTTCCCTCTGTTGAATCCATGGAGACGAGGCCATACCTTTGCTATCTCTTGCTTGACCCTGGATGCAGTGAAAGTCATCACCACAACGTTGCCGAAAATTGAGAAGGCTACCAAGCCCGCCAAAGCCTGCTGCGCCATCTTGTTTCCGAACGTGCGGCCGAAGAACAGAGTCGCCATAGCAGTTTCCGGGCTGTTGAGCTGCACGTCCTTGGGCACAGCCATGAAGTATGCAACGTTCACAAGCATGAAAAGCGTAGCGCCTACAGCCAATGCGAACAGAGTGGACTTCGGAAAGATCTTCCTCGGCGTACGTACTTCGCTGAGCACGTAAAACGGCTGTTGGAATCCGGAATACGAGTACAACACGTACATAAACGCGTCCGCATAGTCTGTGACTCCACGTTTCCTGCTGCTGAAAGAAATGTCCGGATTGAAGTTCTCTGTGGCCGGCGGGCTTCCTCCTAGTCGGTTACCTCCAGCGTTGATGAAGCCCAATACGATGATCGAGATCAGGATAAGGACTTTCACTATGGCGAAAGCGTTGTTGACTAGGATGCCACCTCTGCGAGAGCAGACGTGTAGTAAGACTGCGGCTGTAAGAACGGTGAGCGCAATTGCGATGATGGTACCTCTATCCTGCGGACGGTCGGCGGCCTGCATCGCAAAGGATCCGATGGCAATCGAGTTGCCGGAGAGATTGCCCAGTATGATGTATGGTATCCCATACATGCACGTGATCAAGTAGTGGGGCTTGCTGAAGAGGAATTCGAGCTGTTAAGACGTCAGAATCATTGTTCAGGCACTGTACCACGCTTTCTTACGTAGTTCTTCTCTCCTCCACTTCGCGGCACGCTTTTCTTCTCATTGCTTCCCGGTATGTTTCGAAAAGGAACGGAAAGACCGAGTTCCAGCCAGATCAATAGACCACAGAGGTGTACAACGGCGCCGAAGGCCCATAGGAGCAAGGCGCCGCCGATACTACCAGTACCGCTCAAGACTTTCGCCGGAGCAACAAATATACCAGATCCTGTAGTACTGAATCAGTTATGGCTTGCAACAGGGCAATCTTACGCAGCACACCTATCGTACGGTTCAAAAATAGGCACACAATCGTGAAAGGTCCCAGCAGTTGTTTCTGAGTGGGTGCACGATCAACGCGCTGGTGATGCTCGTCCAGGTCTCTGAGAACCTCATCAAATTCAGCTTGATCAAAGGTCGCCATTTCGATCAGCTAGAGCTTCCTGAGCAGAGATCAGACGCCCGGCTGGCATAGTTTTGTATCCGAAGTTCATCTTCGCGAGGTTTACAGCCTTGCCGACTCCCTCCTCTCTGCCTAGTCCGCCTTGTCCGCCTTGTGACCTTGGAATAGCTCCTCATGCTGGGCAGAGGGGTCAACACTGCCTCAAACCACTAGCAAACTGATAGTGCACCGAATGGAGACAAGAGGAGGCTCTGCAGAACCGAAACGGGACTCAATCGACAGCCAGTACCTCGCAAAACACGCCCCACGATAACGTGGCAGCTTGGCGGCAAGGCTGAAAGCGCGATTTTCCCAAGGCTCCTCACAACGAGCTGCTAGCGAGCTCTGCCGGCTTGCATTAGCCTTTTGGCTGCGGCTTGAACTCGTATCCGATTGTGAGGCGTGCGTCTCCGCCCCCGTAGCCGTGCGGGCGGTGACCGTTCGAGCTGGTGGGGGCTCAGCTCTGCGGTCACACCTGCTGGACTGCAGCTTGAAAGTGTCCTCCTTCGCACTTCGACAGGCAGGCAGGACAGATGGTGCTTTCACCATGTCGCTGTCCGCAGCAGACATAGTGAAGGGAATTGAGGTTTGCAAGTGGATCTACGAGAACTGCTTCGAACGCGTGGGGCGCGCTGGTCAGTGCATCACGTGCTTACCAAAGAGAGGCGGCTGGCTGATGATGACTTCCAGATACACGATACCTGCAGTTCGGCAAAGACGTGTCGAAGCTACAGCCGGCCTTGAGGAGGCTTGAGGCAGCGTTTGGGACCGCTCTTCAACTACGCGACACTCGAGATCGTGAACTCCTGAGGCGAGAAGCTAAGGAGCTTATCGGCGACTTCAATGCCACGCTCAAAGAATGTCGCGAGATCCTGGAGAACAACAGGGGTATCGTGAAAGATGGAGCGGGCTTTGTGCAGAACGTGATGTGGGGCCAGTCGACGCAGAAGAAGGTGGACGAGCAGCGGACCCGGATACAGTTTCACATACAAAAGATTGAGTTCTTTATGGAGTCAGTCAGACTGGAGCAGAGCAACGCGCGAGATGGGGATATACAAGAGATCCTGGCTCACACAAGGGAACTCCGAGGACTGTCTCTCAACACGTCTCTTGAGCCTATTCCTGAGTGGCTCGGATCTCGATTCCGCGAGGCTCTGCAGGTTAACCCGCCCGTATCCTATACAAATATCGAAAACTTCCCCCTTGAGCATGGTTATGAGGCCCTCTACCTACACTACAAGCAAAGCACGGTCATCAGCCTCCCGACCGGCGACCAAACCATGGAGCAGTATCTTGACCTACTCAAGGCTCATTGGATCGTCGAGACTCTGAAGCGCGGCGCGCCCTACAAAGCACTCCGTCCGGGATCGTACTATCTACGGACCATCGCACGACTTGAGCGACTGATTTCGGATCAATACGCACGCCCCGGCCTCACCACATTCGGCGAAGAAGATTTGAGCAAGCTCAATGAGTCCTCGTTCCTCATTTGGCCCGCTCAGAAAGCGGCCACGCCTAGACAACTCACAGAACCCAGTGGACTAGAGGAGAAAATCCTAGAGATTTCGCTGCCAGAACTACCCACCGTCCAGAAGGAAGACCTAGTGGTCTTTCAGAGAGGTCCCATGACACTGCGCCTCGCGCGCAACATCGTGCCAGCAGTCGGCCCGCACAGGCAGGAAAGTGAGAAGATCAACACTCATATTGACCGCTTCATACCCCTGTATGCGGTTCCCTCATCGAAGTCTGGCAGTCCACCGCTGGCTATCAAGATCTGTGACGGGAAGGAGACGGGAGGAACGGTTTACGAGCTGAAAAGCGAGGGAGACATCTTCAGTCTCCAAAGAGCAGTGACAGGCTTTGAGGTCGTTTCTGATATGAAGAATGTTGAGTGGTCCTTGAATCGAAAGAAGATGCGGTTCTTGTCGAAGGGACTAGGCAACATCGGTCGAGTGCAAATGTGGTACTGGAAACCGTTGTCAGCCGGCAAATCGCTTCAAGACGGATCTCGTAAACGCCAGGACAGCGGAACCGCTAGTTTGCAGTGTCGCAGCTCGGTCAGTTCGCAAGGTTCCAACAGCACGAATGCCACGGTTGCGAAGGTGGTGAACGGCGAAAACGAGTCCATTTGCACCACAACCCAATCAGACAGTGGTGAGACTGTGGTAGCAGTAAGAACGCAGCCTCAGCCGGTTCTCTTTATCTTCTCGAAGACTGGAGAAGGATACGCACTCCTCCATTTAGAATGTAAGCACGGTCAACCTCAACCAAAGCCAACCTTGACACTAACGTTAAATCCAGTACGTCCCGGACTGGCGATAGGCGGTTCATGCGACTGCAGACACTCGGAAAAGTCTTGCACGCGAGCAGTCATCGAGAACGTTGACTCCAGCACCCCCCGAACGTTTACGGTTAGACGCCTGGCTGTGAGTGAAGCGCAACTCGACCTCTGGGACCTTTCTGTCTTCGGATTACCGGAACATCCGCTCTTCAACCACACCAAACGAGTAGAGCGCTTGGAATGTGACTATCTGAACCTGGATTTTGCAACGGTCGCGGAGCGAAGGAAGTTCAACAGGCACCTCCGACTGCTGCTCAAGCTCCGTGACGAGGCCGAAGAGTCCTTTGATCGCACTATTCGAAGAGCGGCCTTTTTCAGTGACAGGCCGAACCATACGCCGGTCGTGCAACAAGCAGCGAGTGTAACGAATCCGCGAGCGCCGGCGGGTTCTCCGTATTCCGGAAACAGTTCTCAAACCAACCTGAGCAGAGTATCAACTCTACCGCCATCGCACAGGCGCATCTCGATAGCGTCAAACTTCGCCGACTCGTTTCACAGCGCTCTGGATCCAGGGTACGGTACACTATCGTCACCAAGCGCTTGATCATGGAATGTACAACCACGTCTTGTGTTAACGATACTGAAAGCATCCCGATGCCAATGGCTTGCTCGTGTATAGAGGGAGCGTTATCGACGTGTCGGTCGGGGAATCACGTCAGACATGCAATGGCGGAGGCGACTTGATAGTCACGGACGGGATCTGGCAGGCACTCACTACAGCGCCAGACGACTTGTTCAAACTGCTACCGAAATATCAAGTCCGAGGCGCACAAGACAGGCGGACTGGCCAAGGGATACTTTGGGGTTTAAAGGCTACAGCATTGAGCCCTCGAGGCGACATATATCGGATGCAGGAATTAGATGGACATCTCATCAAATACCTCGGGGAGTCGAGGCAGCCGCTGATCAAGCACCTTTACATGCACATCACGTGCAGCCAGGCAAATCAGGCTTTAAGGAACTCTGCAGTTAGAGCAGTTAGACCTCAGCTCATCACTCGGAGGTAACTTATGTAGACGATCATGAACCGGGAGGTGGACGGGACGAAGATAGAATCATCAAAATGATAAAGTTGACTCGCGTGCTCATTCGAAGTGAACTGCGGTCTCAATTCAGCTCCTCTTGGCAAGTTTCATCAAGAACGTCGACAAATACGAGGTGTAAGCTCCCAAGAAGACCAAGACTCTGCGTAAGCTTTCACTATTTGTACCAAGCTTCACCATTTAATGGCACAAGGCAAAGCGACAGGAAATCGAGGAACCAGACAGCGCTGCGTGAACCCCATGGGGAATCCCGAGCTCTGCTGGACAACTAAGCCTGAAAACCCTCGAAAACGAATTCTCCATCCAGAATGTATTGCGTAATGCCAATATCACTCTGATCGTGGCTGTCTCCTTGAACAGGCCGCGTGCAGCAGCCAGCAGTAAGCTGCGCATAGATATAAGCACATGCTCCAATCCATAGATTATCCGGAACCAGCGGAGGGCAGAGATAGCAGTCAGTTGACAGCCTTGCAGACACGATCTGTATCATGACTCTCTCGGGTTTGGAAACAGAGGTTTTGGCTGGCGGATAAGCAGCTTGTGATAGGACAGATCGAGATGGATGACTTTCCTGATCACGGCGACGACTTCAGCTCAGCTCAAATTGTTTTCAGCTGTAAGCAGTATACCCAAATGCCCACCAATCGACGATGCGTGGAACTAAGAGACAACCGAAGGTCCATAAGGGCTGTCTGGACTGTCCGGGAGACCTCTCTGCAGCAGCTCTCAGTCCGACATCTCACTCCACTGTCATACCTCCACTGAGTCAACATCACCTTCTCGTTCAAAAGACTGTCACCCATAGGCCATTATGGCGATGGTAATACTGCCACCACGTCCAAAAATCCCTCTCTGCGCTTGAGCCTGACAGACTAAACAGAGTTCCACCTCCTCGCGCCTAAGCGAGAACATGATGGCCACCTCGCATCTAGTCTCCGAGGCAATGGCGAACGCGCGCCCCATCACCTACGCAGAAGCCGACGCGCCCCAGAGCTCCTCGGAGGCCGGAGACGAGACTGCCGCCGCCGCCAGCGCAACCGCCCGCTACAGGACCGTCATCCGCATCTACATGCTCTCGACCGGCGACGACCCGGGCTCCGTGTGCGAGCTCAAAGGCTCCATTCGAACAAACGCCGGCGGCCAGACCAACGTCCGGTCCATCAGCGAGGAGTTGCAGGTGAAGAAGAACTGGAGCAGCGAGAACGGCGGGTTGGGGCATCTTCTCGCTTCTGTGACTAGGGAGACGGTCTTTGTGCCCGCGACGTTCTCGGGGTATCTGTATGAGGAGGGGAGTGTCGTCCAGGGGGACAGGGTGATTTTGAACCATGCGATCGATTTTAGTACTACAGGGATTGATTGGGCGAACGGGAGTGCGTGGAAGGTGAAGAGTTGGAATACGGGGGATAAACGCTACGCTTGTCATTTTTGGTGGCGGGTGACCAAACTGGCCTGAGACTGGCAAGGCTTGAGCCGAGACGGAGTAAAGTGCAGATCTGGCGAGGGCGTCTAGACTGCTTTCGAGATTCTCAAGCTGTAGTTACGCCGGTGGATAGCTGACTATAACTCGCATTACGATGTCGGCTACAGTGTTTCAAAGGTACCGGAGAAGATGAACGTGTGAAAGAATGAGTAATGTTGAACGACCAACCTTCTAATGCTTACCAAGCTGTTCGACTTGCTCCGCAGCGAATCTGTTGCTCATGGTACGGCCAATCTCTTCCGACATCGCCCAAGTGGGCATCTAGATGCTCTGCGAAGCCCAGCGCTGCGAGAATCTTTCCGAGCAGATCCTATGACTTGTCAGAGAAGAAATACAATCAATTCGCCTAGGTAGGATACAACGCGTGAAAGGAACCTCGCAGGCAGCCGCAGCATACCTGCAGACAACTCGTAGCTCGTCAGACCGAATCTACACACATTCCATGCGTGCGCCAGTCCTCAAACGCGCCGCAACGCCCATCGCAAGATGCCGAACGCAGTTCAAACCACTCTCCTGCCTCACCACTCTCTGTCTCCCAATAAGCCTACCTCACTATCCCAATCCGCTCCTCATACGCCCTCCACGCCTCCGTGCGATACCTCTCCGTCTCCCTCACCCTATCATTTGCCGCCAAGATCCCCCTTCCCACAATCACAACATCACACCCCATCTCCCCCACCACCCTCCTGGGCGTGTTATACTGCTGCCCCAACTTATCCCCCATCTTCCCCTCGGCCTCCTGTCCCTCTTTCGGCAGCTGCACCCCCGGCGTCATCGTCACGAAGTTGTCTCCCGCTTCGGCATTCAGCGCGCGCTGCGCGATAAACCCCATAACGAACTCCCTGTGTTCCCGCGCAATCGCGACACACTGCTCCGTATAGCTCCCCGTGAGGAGATTCCCCTCGCTGCTCATCTCCGCCAACAACAACAGCGCGCGCAGGAACGGCGGCGGGCCCAACCGCTCCAGCATCCCATCCCGATCCGCATCTCCGTCGCACCCCTCCTCCATGTCCAGCGGCGAGCACGCCTGCGGGGATATGCTCTCATTGTGCTGGCTGATCGTCGTGCTAATAGACACGACACTCTCCTTCCTTCCCGCAGCGGTGCTGCGCGCGGTGAGGAAGTCGTTCGCGCCGTCGTGCGGGGGCCCGGGGCTGTCGTCGAAGTCGTCCAAGTCGGGCGAGTCGGAGTCGGAGAAGGGGGTTGAGTGCGGGGAGGCGCTGATCTCGGTGTGCACGGCGGTGTTGTAGGATGCGATTGTGCTGGCGGCGGCTTCTTTGAGCGCGCGCACGATTGCGGGGCCGGGGAAGATGTGCGCGTTTGTGATGTCGGCCCAGAGGGAGATGCGGAGGGGGCCGGCGGTATATTGTTTTTGGACGGTTTCTGGGGGAAGAGTGGGTTAGGGTCTGAGCTGCAAGGTGGTGGGGGGGAGGGATGGGGGACGCAATTTATACCTCCAATGTCACCGAACTTCCGGTCCTCGAAAATGAGGAACCGTTTCCGCCGCGCGATGTCGCGGAGCCCCTTGATTGTGCGGTCGCCGAAGTCGTTGATGATGTCGGCGTGTGTTTTGAGTACGCATATCGAGTCGCCTACTTCCTCTGCTACGGCCAGGAGCTCGGCGGTGGTGGAGACATCAGCGGATAGACACAGGTTTGTTCGCTTGATGGCGATGAGGCGCAGGAGGTAGGCTGCCAGCGGTGAGGTGCCTGGTAGGAAGGCGCGTTCTCGGTAGGTTTGCGTGCGCGTTGGGTGGGGAGCTGCGGAAGCCATTGCGGGACGGCGTGGATGGCAGCAATGGCTTGTGAGATTAACTCACGTCCTTGGTTGATGTCGATGTCGATGTCGGCAGAGGAGAGGGATCATAGGGTGGAACAGGAATTGAGGGAGATGTGCGAGGGACAGCATTCAGATATTCGAGTGGTTCGGCTCGATTCCTTGACAGGTCGGAAAGGCATGAAAGTCAAAATGCTCCGCTTTGATGTTACTGGGCTGGGCATGTACATATGCTGGCGTCCGCAGATGGCTCAAAAGCAGATGGACGGGTTGGCAGTCTAGGCCTGCTGGATCTGCTGCTCCGCTGCGAGCTGTTTTGTGCCGCACGCACACCGCAAAAGCGGTCATTTTTGGTTGTGCTCACGGCCCGCACTTCCCACGGGAGCGAAGGCGGGAGATGGCCGAAATCCAGATCAGCCTGGAAAAACGTTCCGCTCATCGTGCCACTCGTTCCCCCTGCTTCAACGCCTCAGATGCAGCCATCCAAACGAAGAACAACAGTCCTGCATCTCTAGCTTCCGGGCTTGTCGCGTACCGTACCTTCCTCCGGTCCCTCTGCTTGGCCGCTGCCCTTGCAGCTTCATCGAAGCGCAGCCGCCGGCCTTGCGAACCGTCAGGCTCTCAGGCCACCGCTCTTTGCTCGAGTGCATCAAACTTGATTCAAGTCATTCTCCCTTTTTTCCTTCACGCTTTGACCTTCTCATGTACCTTGTGTCTATCCAACCCTCTGACGTATACGGTTGTTTGGTTCAAAGACATCAGACGAGGTGGCTGGTCGATGAGGAAGCGGGACTTGGGTGTATAGGGAGGCCTCGCCCACCACCAGATAGACGATCAATCAAGTCGCTTGTCCTCATGTTTCGGCTGTCTTCGCCTCAGCCATGGCCGACGCCCACTGCACAATCTGCAACGTCAAACAGGCTCGTCGATGTGATAGATGTAAATCTACTGCATGCTGCTCCCTGGAATGCCAACAAACCGACTGGCCACCCCCCCGGCCACTTCTGCAAGCCTTTTACCAAACACATCGTCCCTCCTAGCCCTAACTCGCGCCGTGCCATTCGTTTCCCTATCCGTCCAGGTCCCCACCCTACTCTGATCTGGGTCGAGATCGAGCGCAACGAGCTGCGACCATGACAAGCTGCTGCTCGACGACCTGCTCAAGAACTCTCCTAATAAGCCTGGTTATATCGGCCGTGGTGTTACCATGATCCGCGGCAACACTTTACGTGCTGGATCGAACGATCACGCCCTCGAACTGACCTACTTAGATGACTTTATCAACGAGTCTCCCTTCAATCAAAGCCTACCGAGTGTTGGAGGAAGCCAATGACACTCCTGGCGCGGCTCCCTCATCCGCTATGGCTAAAGCTGGAGCCGCGTTTGATCCGCCATGCTACTAAGACGTCACCTTGGCCGACGTCCGCGACGTAGTCGATTACCTTGCCTAGTACCGTGAGGGAATCAGCAGCGCCACCGATGGCGTCGGCAGCGACACCCGTTTCGCTCGCAATGTCGTCCTGCCTTCTCAAATGGGCAAGGTGAAAGGGGTGCGTGCCAATGCTCGTGGCGACCAGGTTGTTCGTGGCCGCCCGCTCTTCCAGACTGTCGACGTGCCGCGGCGCAGCCCGCTCTTCTACCACGAAGGTGACGACCGGTCCTCGGTCACTGAGCGTTTGGCACCGGCAGTCAGACCAGTGTGTGCAAAGAAGTACGCGCCAGATCCAGCATGGAAGGCTAAGGATGCCATGTCCGATCGTTTCGATAATCCGGTTGTGGATACACTGTACATGGACCTGAACCCAGATAGCCCCGGGTGGGCCTTCGGCTAGATTCGCCGTTGTTCGACGTGGGTAGCGTTCTGCTTGTCGCTCGGGACCGAGAGGATCTGAGCATTGCGGATGTGGAGCGGATCTACCGCTTCAGCCACGACTGGATTCGCCCTCAGATTGAGCGGTACATCGATGGGGAGACAGAGATACCAAGTCCCGAGGCGTTTCTCAGGTTAACGATTGAAGCGTTCCGAGAGCAGTCGAGTGAGGCGATGCAGACGTAGAGCAACTTTGGCAAGTAGGCGGGGACTGAGGGTTTTCAGCACTCCGCGCCTATGTATTGCCCCAGTCGTTTCGAGTTTCTTTTCTTCGAATTTTGGTCTTGAGTCCCCTTTGAAATACAACAAAGACTTTCTCAACAGTCTTTGAAATCTCTCAGGACACTATCCCTACGCTGATCGTCTTAAATGAAATGAACGTTAACCAAACATCAATCTTTAGGCCCGCTGGGCCTCCCATAACCAGGTGATCCTTTAATGTCCCATTCGCCCACGTCTGGAGATGCCGTGCACTCTGATCACGCGTACGGACACCCATCTACTGCATAGCAATCGGGGGGTATGGACAGTATCGGCACAGTCACGTCCCGGCCGTGAATGTTGACCACGCGCACCTCGCGTGACACCATCAGCGGACCGACGCATTCACACGATGCTGCTGGCGATTCGCCTCCCTATTCCCGGGTAAATGCGGCGCCGTCAGATAATGGTATAACCTTCTCGCAGTACCTGTCCCGACATTCTCAATGGACCATGATCGACGTGCCTCGAATTTCGTTGTGCTGGATAACTTCGTTAACAGTATCAGAGAGATCATAATTCTTTGAACGTATCGTTATTTGAGGGCATAACTGCACCTACTCTGACAGTGGTAAGACCGATGGACTCCTCGAAGCCAGACATCAGAGGAAGTCCGCCAGAAAGCACAGCACTTTATTCTCCTTCGCGCACTGATTACGCGTCGCCACTCCGGCTTACTAGACAGCTTGTCAAAGCAATCCTTGGAGATGGAGACACTCCGGGATGCTCAAGTACATGGCGCTTCCGGGTTGATAGGGACTTCCTCGCTCCAGCGGACAACTCAGCGGCCGGCTCCAAGGCGCCAATCTCGTGGCTACAGAGCCGAGGCTCGGAAGAAGCTCAAAGCACGGAGGCCATTACGGCTTGGTTTGAGCAGCTCATCCGCAACGAGCTCTTTAAGGTTCGGTATGAGGAGATATCGCGGAGAAGGTCCTCTTTTGGAGAAGAAAGCCTCCCAATCTACTTCGACAACGGAGACCAACGACCGTCACCGACGCAGACGGGATTCTCGGTAGTCCTGGTACCGGTGGGCATTGACACCAGCGCATTACAGCGGATCCGTGAGGGAAGATGGCCGCCAACTCAAAGCCGTGTGCGCATTCTGGAGAGCTTGCAGTTGCCGCGCTACATCAACGATGCAACTGGCCAGGATCCAATGATGGAAGAACTGCGTGATGGAGCAACTGCTCTTCGCCGGATCCTGGAATTCAGGGAGAGGACCACAAAGCGAGAAAACGCCATGACTCTGAATGCGCGCGGAAAGCGTTCTTCGCCGCTCCTCCTGCGCTATCCAGCGGATGTGAATGGAAGTCTGAGAGCTGCGATACAGTACTTCGAAGTGGTATATGATGTACAGCGGTACAATTGCACCGGCGCAATCAGGCATATCGTTATCCCGCACAGCGACCATGAGCAGATTCGAGTGGACATAGAACACAACATGCACTTGAGGTGGCAGAACGCTCTGCGAACCGAGTACAGAAAGGAACGACGAGCGCTCAGAGAACGTAAGAGAGATGTATACTACCTTGACGACGAGCAGGAGAGGAGTCGCGTAGACACGGAGAAGCGTCTCCTGAATAAACAGATCTTCGACGAATGCAAGTTGCGAGAACTCAGCGAAGCCGCTGCCGGGTTGCGCGAACAGATGGAGCAACCTCTATCGGAGCTGGCGAAGCTCTTCACTTACTATCTAGCGCAAAGAAGTGACATGATGACGCGATCCACGACCTTACCAGAGCTGGTTGAAGATCTAGACGACAAGCTCACCTCTTTGACGGACACCATCGACAGCTCGTGGAGAGACCTGGAAGAACAGATAGACACCCTCGATACCATTCTTACTCACGCAAACACAGTAACCCGCAAAGCCGTCACCCAACTGCACAGGCTCACAGCACTAGACGTCCCAAATCCCGATGCCAGGGCAGAAGAGGTCAGCAAGCGGCTTGAGCACCCCGAAGCCCTGCATTTCATCGGCAGGGTAGTGGGCAACATGCAGACGATACACAACGTTGCGCTTTCCGTTGCTGAGCGGGCTCATAAGCTGGCTGCTGGTGCACAGGGAGTAGCGGCAGGCGGGCTGAAGGTGATGGTTGCGGCAGAGGATTGCGTGGTTTATGCGGAGGTTGAAGGATGCTCTGGCTAGGCAGATTCTAGAGTTTGAGCTAGAAACGCGCTAGAAGCCTCCAGGAATGCTTTCCGGTCTTGGCTGCGTGCTGTGAGCCTCTCATGCACACAAGGCCATCCTTGGCATGTGGTGAGCCGCTGATAGCGTGTAGATCTCCGAGATGCGGTATCAGTATTGGGGGCTAAAACACCAGCACCCCACAACAATCAAACACTCGTTCGTGATCAAAAGCCGGTTAGACGCCTTGAACGTTGTTAGGTTTATAAGCAACGTTCCATCGGAGGTTCCGTCTGCATACCAACGTCATGTATAGCCACACGCCTTGGAGGCTCCAATTGTTTCTTTATCTTGCGTATCCGCCTACTCAACTTATTCGTATTCACACTTTACTCTTGAGAATCCAGCAAGCTGCCCGATTGATTAAGCTATGGAGTTCTTTCGAAAGACATTGAGGGGCATCAAGCCCCCCGGCTACGTAGTAGCCTCGTCAGTGATCTCAATCGGCGGTATGCTCAATGGGTAAGACCCCAAAGTCCCTCAAAGCCCGGAAACAGAAGCGTTAAGAACGTCTCCCAGCTACGATACCGGCTCCATCGGCGCTGTGACCGAGATGCCGTATTTCCTGCGCACATTCGGCCACTTCACGCCTTTCATACGCGGCTTCACGGTCTCACTGATTATGCTTGCCGGCGCCTGCCCGGCCTTCTTCGCCGGCCAACTGGCCGATCGGTTTGGTCGGCTGCGGATCACTATGATTGGCGCGCTTGTGTTCGTCGTTGGTGCTGCGCTCGAGGGTGGCGCGTATAATTTCCCTATGTTCCTTGTAGGGAGGGCGCTGTGTGGACTTGGGCAGGGCGTATGGCTCAGCAACGTCTCAGTGTAGGTTGTAGAATCACCGGAGAAGAGCCTAATGGTTTCTCAGCTGAAGCTTACTGCAGGTACATCTGTGAAATCGCTCCCAGCGCACGCCGTGGAATGCTTGTGTCCGCGCCACAGCTGATGTGCACGGCCGGCATCTGCCTCGGCTACTTCACCTGCTATGGAAGTGTACGGATGGACTCGACGATGTCGTGGCGGATCCCCTACATCTTCCAGGCGGTCGGAGGTCTCTTACTTGCTGCCGCTTGCTGTTTCCTGCCAGAGTCACCTCGATGGCTGCTCCTCAACAACAGACGGGACGAAGCGATGCGCAATCTCGAGCGTCTAGACTTCTCGAGGACGGAAGCTGAGAAGGACTTCCTTAATGCCACCGAGCAGGCGGCTCTGAGCAAGTCGACAACGGAGGGACTTCTCTTAGTTTTTCGACGCCAGTACCGCTCTCGTACGATTCTTGGTTTGTTTGTTCTCGGGATGATGCAGCTTTCTGGTATCGACGCCGTCCTCTACGTAAGCATATCTGGATCTCGCCAGAGTGACCTGCCTTGATATCTGGTCGCTGACAGCTGTCCAGTATGCTCCCACTCTCTTTGCGCAGGCCGGTCTGCCAAACCAAACAGCATCTTTCCTCGCGTCCGGTGTCTCAGCAATACTGATGCTAGCAATCTCCATCCCAGCATTGCTGCTGGCAGACAAGTGGGGTCGGCGAACCTCAGCGATCTCCGGCGGGCTTGCGCTCTCGAGCTGTATGATCGTTATCGGATCGCTCTACGCTTCGAAAGTCGTCCATCCTGAGGGAGCCGGGAAGTGGTTCGTCATTGTGCTCATCTTTGCTTTCGCGCTTACGTACTGCTTCACTTGGGCCGTTGTTGGCAAAATCTACGCCAGCGAGATCCAACCTGGAAACACGAGAGCAGCGGCTAATTGTCTGGCCCAAGGACTGAGTTTCGTACGCGTTGTTCTGAATATCTTCCTTGAGAGAGTGTTGCTGACGCGCCACAGTTCACCAACTGGCTGGTGGCTATCATATCACCGGTGCTACTCGCGAGCTCTTCATCCGGAGCTTACTTCCTCTTCGGCTGCCTTGCCCTAGGTACCGTAGCCGTCCTAGCCGCGTGCATGCCGGAAACGAGGAGCCTCTCCCTCGAGTCTATCCAAGACGCCTTTCAGAGGCCGCCAATGCGAAGTTCGCTGCATCATCTCCGGAGATCCTTCTTTAGCTCGTCTTCCAAGACGAGCTCCGCCTCTACGATGCAGGACGCTACTGAGTTGACAGCCTTTGAAGACTCGGAGGCGGCGGTGACTGTGAGATCGAGTATTCAAATATCTGCGGCGTTGAGGACTACAATCTAAGATCCGATACGGGCCCTCACTCTTGAGGCGGGAGCGCTCCATCTGGGATTTGCCTGCCGAATGGCCTGCGCTATTACATGGTCTGTCAGGCGCAGGAGCACTGTGAAGCCGTGACATGGCAAGCAACGGTAGAACAAACGTTGCGTGTGTGTTGATCTGGCCTTTGCCCTTCTCTTTTCGGCGTCGATTGTTTTGGTAACTGTGCACGGGGGATGCCGTTCGTAGAAGTGCAAGCTGTCCCTGAATGAGCTGATAGATTTCCAGTCCGCGCAAATGTACGACTGTTGACACCGTTTGATGTTTGTATCGCAGCCCACCTTATGTGACAACACCGAGCCCATGCCGAAGCCGCCACTCTGTGATCTTACTCGCCCTGCTTCCTTTTCGGCCTCGCCTTCTTCGCCGCCTCGCACAGCTCCCTCTTCGGCAATTTCTCCAACCATCCCTCCTCCCTCACAATCTCCCCAGCCAAAAAATACGGCCTCCCGCTCTCTCCCCTAAAAGTCTTTGCCCAGCCTTCCAGCGTCTCCCGCACCTTCCTCTTCGCAACCTTCATCTCCCTCGCCCGCCTGTTCTTCAACTCCGCCTTTGTCGGCTGCGGCGCATCCGGCGGGTCCACCGGAATAAACATCTCCTCGACCCCGCGCAGGTCAGGCGTCAGGTCCTCCTCGAAGCATCCGGTCACGAAGGCCCGCGCGGCGTCGCGGCCGGCAAAGAAGTGGTACGAGCCGCCTGGGCCGTAGAAGTGGCGGCCGGCAGAGACGTCGTAGATCGTGCCATTTAGGCCGACGTAGATTGGTTTGGTTGGGTCGGTGCCGGAGTAGGCGGAGAGTTCGATGTCGGTGAGATGGATTGGGCCGTTCTGCGGTGGGCTTGTGTTAGCGTTGTCCACTGATATCGAGTGTTAATCCTGTCGGTTCAGGATGCTTTCCATAACTCCAGCTCCAGTTCCAGCTTCGGAAGAGCAGCCATAGCCCAGACACCGGGCAACATATGTGCCATGTAACGCAACCCTAGAGGCGCAGAGAAACGTACCCACCACGCCTTAACCTGCTCCCCCCGACTCCACCACGGCCTATACCCCCACGCAACCGACTCCCCCGTAACCATCCAACTAACAGCCGCGCTCAACAGCAACAGCCCTCCCAGCACTCTCAGCACATCTACAACCCCCAAGCTTCCAGTCCCTCCGTGTTCCTGTCCAATCTCCCTATCTCCTCTCCCTCTTTTGCCTCCTCCACTTTCCCCCTCCCCGGCCTCGGCACCGCCATCCGCCACGGATGCGTCTCTCCGAAGCTCTTCTGCATCTTCTTCCCCAGCACGGCTTTTTCGGAGCCGGGCGCCGGGTTCATCCATTGCGAGAAGGAGATCTGGATTATGGAAGCGGCGATGATGGCGGGGATGCCTTTTGCGGCTGTAGCCCAGAAGTTGGAGGAGCGGAGGGTCTGCAAGATGGAGGGGGAGGGCTTGGGGCTCATTGTTTGGTTCTACTAGGTGGGCGAGGGAAAGTTTGGTGGTGGTGATGAGATGGGTCGAAAGGGCCGGGCCGATGGCGGTGCTGGGCGGAAGGTCACGTGGGATGGGAGATTGAGTTGGAAGTGGTGTTAATATGCACCTGGATGACAGAAGTCGCTGCACACCTAGAACAGAGAGGTCTTCAGTCAGCTTAGCAAGGTCAAGCAAAGAAGCACCTCCTCGTAGTATACTGCCTCATAAACTTGTTCAAGCCAGAGTAAAGATCTTGAAAAGATGGTGAATTTAGCAGATTTTGGTGATTGGGGAGCAAGTTGGAAGTCCAGCAATTGACGAGTCCGGCGATTTCTATCATCCGCGTGATACGGTATCTTTGGGCTTCAGTTCCTTGGTGCACCCCGCTCATGACCGTGTCTGAAAACTCCGCACATGGATGGCTTTACATCTCAGGTGTGAAGATAATGAAGGCGGAGCAACAAGCTTCCTATATACGAGACCGCAGCCCGGGCTCAAGAAAGGGAGTCCTCATCCACGAAAACCTCAACTGCTCCCTTTCTGCGCCTTCCCAATCGGCGCAGCGCCATACCAGGCAATAACCGCAACACCCAAGAAAGCGCTCAAGCAGCTAAACACCAACGCCACGATGCCCTTCGTCGTGAACCCAGCCGGCAGTGGATCCGGCGACACATTCGCACCTCTAAGATCTAACAGATCAACCGTATTGCCGGCCGCGTTGCCCTCGATCGGGATATTTCCGTCACGGCACGCCTGGTAGTGGTCCTCCGGTATCTTCAGGTTTTGCTGCAGGTCGAGAGGCGCTTCGACCATCGTGGCTACGAGACCGGATGCGACGTGCCTGGTTCCGCTTGTGTCAGTAGGGGTAATAGGGTCAGCAGGAGGCGGCAGTCAGACTCACCATTCGATGTGGCAGTGGAAGAGCCATATGCCTGGATTGTTCGCCCGGAAACGGAGGACGATGTTCCCGTTTGGCCGCACAAGCACCGTGTCTCTGCGCATCGGCACTTGCGGCATGGTGACGTTGTTCACGTAGGCCCCTGCTTCTTCATCGGAGCGGAAGGCTACTTGAAATTCGTGGCCGTGAAGGTGGAAAGGGTGTTTCCCGGGATCATCGTTGTTTAGGATGATCTCGACGACGTCGTTCTTGTTGAGAACGAAGCTGTTCGTGTTGACGCCGTAGACGGCAGGATTGGTGGCAGAGGAGCCGGTGGTAAGAGCAGTGTACAAGGTTGGGACCTTCGGCCGGACGTAGGTAATGTCGTTGAAGAAGGCGCTGGATGTTATAAGCTGAGAACAAAATGCGAAACAGAGGGATGCTGGCTCAACTAGTTGGCACCGTCTCCAAGATTATCCATCTTCATGTCAAAGGTGATGGAATAGTCTACTTCGTCAAGAAGAGACATGCCGTCCTGCGGCACCAGGGTATAATCATCAAAAGGATCAAATTCATCCACAAACGCCGGCGTCGGAAGCTCTTTCGTATTATCGTACACAAGCCAGCCAGTGACATTGGAGTTCAAGCCCTCCGGAACCTGGTCGAAGAGATCCTGCATGATTTATCAGCGGGTTCCTAGTATCGGGAACTTGGCATAAAGGTTGATTCACCTGGTCCATGCTGGCAACAAAAGCAAAATTAGAACTCGTATCGTTATTCATCGTGATAAGCACGCTGTACCGCTGCGCAGCAGTCATGTAGAGCATATTCGCCTCCGCAGGTTCAGTGTATATGCCGTCGACCTCAACTACGCGCATCGTGTGACCCTCAAACCAGACGTACGGTGCTGAGAACGCGGCCATGTTGACCATGCGGAACATGTAGGTCTTGCCCGGCTGAACGGGTATGGAGATGTTCTGCGTGCTGTTCCAGAGAGCGGATTGCGGTACGGGCTCAGCTCCCGTAGGGTTGCTGACGCTGATGAACTTTGCCAGCAGATTGTTCATCATGTCGTGATACCAATCCTCGAAGGTAAGGATGATCTCCTCGTCATATTGATCCTTGTACGGAGAGTCAGGGTCATGGATGATCAGTGGGCCGCGAAGACCGTCCGGGTACTGGCCTCGCTATGCAGTTATTAGTAAGTGCTACTTCGTCACGATAGCGGATTCTACGTACTGTGTGAGAGTGATACCAGTAAGTGCCTGGTTGTTCGACCTATGCGGGTATTAGTAGTGGTCCTGCATCATCCTTGCAACTCGGCTTGACTCCAGCATACCATGAAGTCGTAGGTGAACGAGCTGCCAGGAGGAATGCCACACTGAGTGACACTCGCAGGCCCGTCCATGTGAGTCGTGCCGTTTTGAAAGAGTCCATGGAAGTGCAGGCTCGTGGTTTCATTGCCCAGCGAGTTCTTGACATTGACAATGACGCGATCCCCCTTGGTTGCAGTGATGGTAGGAATAGGCCATTGACCGTTAATGCCAATTACTGGGCGAACAAAGGCACCATCGGGATTGGCGTGAACCCAAGAGACATCGAAATCGTAGGTGACGGTAGCAGCCTCGGTGAATAGCCCGGTAGCTAGGAAAAGGATACTCGGGATAAGAAAGTTCGACAGAGAGATAGCCATGGTGTTGACGAAGGGTTGGCCTTGACCTTGGAGTCTCACTCAATCGCTTACAGAGCTCAGCTTGCACAACAATCTGATGCTTGTGTAGTGCACCGATGAAGCAATTGATCTCGATTGATAAGACAAAGGTAAGTTTAGCAGCTTTCAGAAAGTCTCAGACGAGATCTGATAAAAGATTGTACGCTTCTATTGCACAGACACCCAAGACTGCGCTGGCCGAATGTCGGAAGACTTATCTGATTCCAGATCACACCGCCGAAGCGAATTGAGGCTAGTATTCAAGCCCCAGCAGGGCGAGACGTGGCGGATGCGCGAGTCGTTTCAGGGCTGTTAATGAGATACCCAGACAGAAATTTGCGACCAATGAGGATTACATCTCGATCGGACACACGCGAGAACAAAGTGAAGATCGCAGCCAACGAGGCCAATTGAAAACTTACAGGCCACCGTGGTAGTGGAGAATAGGGTTTGAAAGCCCTTCCCGCTCAGGCATCTGCTGACTGCAACGCTGAGTTGGGCTTGAGGCATAAAGTGATGATGGGATGATAATCGGGCCATCTGATAATTACCAAGCTAAGCGCGGAAATTTCCCATGCGTCAAGTCTGTGGGGTGCAGGGGCGTTTTTCTCGGCTGCAGGCTCGGCAGAGCTTGCCTCAGCTTAACTGCGCTAGGTGGGGCATTCAAACTTGCAACTTGAGAGTTGAGAACGGACCAAGAATGCGGTGTGGGCAAGCTGGTGTAAACAAGTTACACTCGGGAGAGAAGCTTCTGGATAATAGAAGCTCAAGACTCTGATAATTGAGAGACTTGGTGGTAACAACTGAAATCCTCACAGCTTCCGAGCGGAGAACCAAGCAACGCTAAGCAATATGTACGATAAACCGGCGGACGGCATGCGCATGGGCCAGACCGTCCAATGCACAGTCAACGGCTGGTTTGCAGATGGTGCGGCTGGAGATTTGCTAGGATCAAGCCGTCTTTTAGCATAGCGCGACAATCGGCACGATGCCAGCGTCGGATGTTGCGCTCTTCGTGTGCCCAGTTCTCGTCGAGCTTTGGCAGCTGTCGTTGTCTTTAAGTTATCTGATCTCCCGTGCTCCCTTCTGGACTGCTGTTATCAGATCATCAGTATCACCACCTACGCGAAGTCAACTCAAAAGCCGTAGCGCTTTCCTTTGCAGAAAGCTAAGCAGGGCGAAGGTCCAGTCGCAAACATGGTGAACGTCTTCGCTGTTCCCGGTGCGTCCATTCGCTTTGGTGACGGGAACGAAATCCTAACATGGATTTAGTGTTTTTCATCTGCTTCCGAGAATGCTTAGAGACGAGCATCATCGTCTCCGTGTTGCTGGCTTTCCTGAAGCAGACCTTGGGTCCTGAGCGAGATCCTGTAATCTATAAGAAGCTCGTGCGACAGGTAATATTGCTTCCAAATTGATATGCCAGGCAAGCTGCTGACTCTTCTACGTTAAGGTTTGGCTCGGTGTGGTCGCTGGTCTAGCAGTGTGCATCATTATAGGCGCAGGCATGATAGGTGAGTGGCTGATCGTAGTGTTTGGATGATTTACTTACTGCCTCGCAGGCGCGTTCTACGGAATCGGCACGGATACCTTCGCGAAGACTGAGGCCATCTGGGAAGGCGTTTTCGGACTTGTCGCGTCCATCATCATCTCGATTATGGGCGCTGCCCTCCTAAGGATTTCGAAACTGCAAGACAAATGGCGTGTGAAGATTGCCCAGGCGATAGAGTCCAAAGATAAGGTCGAAGGAGTTGCCGGCAGTCGCTTCTCGCGGTGGGCCAAGAAGTACGCCATGTTCCTGCTGCCATTCATTACCGTCTTGCGCGAGGGACTCGAAGCTGTCGTCTTTATCGGCGGTGTCGGCCTTGGACTGCCGGCAAGCTCGTTCCCACTGGCGGTCCTTTGCGGCTTGGGTGCAGGTGCTCTGATCGGCTACCTGATCTACAAGTAAGGTTCCATTCCTCCGTAGTTAGGGGTCATTAGCTGATTGCCGCTTCTAGAGGAGGAAACGCCGCGTCACTCCAGATCTTCTTGATCATCTCGACATGCTTCCTGTACCTTGTAGCTGCCGGTCTGTTTTCGAAAGCTGTGTGGTTTTTCGAGGCTAATGCTGTAAGTACTCCCAATGCGTAAACTCCTCGATCTAAAAGGCTAACGCTTCCGCGAAGTGGAACAAGATTGTCGGTGGTGATGCTGCTGAGGTTGGGGCCGGTGCTGGCTCTTATGATATACGCCAAAGCGTTTGGCACGTCAATGTATGTATACCGGCGGTACTGGGACGCCGTATCTTTCAGTCCGCTAACAGCACATGTAGTGCTGTAGTCCCAATCTCAACGGCGGAGGCGGTTGGGGAGTTTTCAACTCCCTATTCGGATGGCAGAATAGCGCCACTTTGGGAAGCGTACTCTCGTACAACCTCTACTGGCTCGTCGTCATTGTTGCATTCCTGGCGATGCGGTACAATGAGCAGACAGGTCATTGGCCATTCGTGAAGGCGAAGAACCCGGGAAGCGAGACCAGCAGCCAGCAAGGAGGCGTCTCTGAGACATGTGTTGAGGGCAAGAGCCATGGTGACGAAGTTCTGTCGGCGAACGTCCGCGAGATCCACAAATGAGTGCATTGAAAGGGGCTGTGACTGTAACGGAAGGTAGACGAAGCGATGAAGGCGGAGAGAGCTTGACTATGACAGATATACCTAGAACAGCTAGCTGAGACCGTCTTGCTTTGTACTTCGCAAGCAATAGGCTTGCGGTCAACCCTCTCAAGCGTCGTCTTCTTCTCGCCGTAACTTGATCATGCAATGGTGACCATCCTTCGCACGGTTTGGTATTGCTGACAAACGTCATGCTCCCGACCTGCGATTGGCTCGGCACAGACCAAGCAACGGCTTTCGAGTGAGGCGACTCTTGATTGTTCGTTACCCTCAGCCAACATTCCCGGAGCATCCTGCTCCAGCTTTTCCATAGGGTACGACGTGGTATGAAAATGGCCTGGCCTTACCCATGAAAGAGCCCCTTCGTACCAAATCCTTCCTATAAATACAAATCCTATCGAGACGTACCCGCCGCAACGGTCGGCATTGCAGTTTGTCAGGCCTCCCACGCGAGTTTAGATTAAGTACCCCACCCGCCGTGGCAACGCCGTCTACAAGTCCTCAGGAACAGGATGCGGAAGAAAGAGCTCTGCACGGCGGCGATTCGGTCGTTCCCGGAATCGACAGAGCAGGAAGACTCGTCCGACGATGATCTCAGGCCGGACTTCACACTGGTATCGCGGACGGGGGACATGATACTGGAGGTCAGCGACGAGAGCGGGAAAGAGACATTCTACTATCGGGTCAAGTCAAGCTGTCTCCGCGATGCGTCGGCGTACTTTGCGAACCTGCTGGGCCACAAGTTCAGCGAAGGCGCTAAGCTTGCCGCAGCGCACACCAATCTGAGTCGATTGTATCCCAGCATCGGAGTGGCACCACTGGACGAACTACCGCGTGTCGCTGTGTCGGACATGGGAAGAATCTCGAAAGTTAGCACCATCAAGAACATCATGGCCGACTTCCTCAGAGTACTACATGGCCTGGACCTCCACGCGCCGAGCCACTCGCTCAGTCCTCCTGTGCAGAACCTCGCCAACCTCGCGATAGTCGCGGACCGCTTCGATGCGTTGCCGTTCTTCTCACGATACATTCATCGGCGGGGGTTTCTTCAGACAATGGATGGCAGGGCGAGGGTCAAGGCGGCTGTAAACCTATCCGAGGAGAAGGTGCGGCAGAAGCTGATGCTTGGTCTGCTCCTGGACTACGGACCTTGGGTGACTACATACAGCAAGAGGCTTCTTATAAGTGGATCTGTGCGGTGGAGGGATCAATGGGTGGATGACCCCAACGGTGCGCTGTGGTGGGACCTTCCCTACGGAGTGGAAGACGAGCTCATCTACCGCCGCGAGTGTGTCCTGGAGACTATCGACTCGCTGCAGTCGCACTTTACAAAGCTCTACACGTCCGGCGAGCGACAATGCAAGCTCGGCTACGACTCCTCCAGCCAGTGCGACTCCTTCCAACTGGGCGAGATGATTCGCTTCTTCACCCGCCTGGGCACAATCCGCTTGCGGAGCACAATCTACGACGTGGAGAGCCCGGAGCACTACAACGGCGACATTGACCGCCTGATCGACACCTTCCGCCAGTGTCCTTCTTACCAGGTCAATGGGCATCACGCGCATTGTGGGCTTCGCTCACGGATCCTCCCCTTGCTGGATCTCATACAGAACCAGCTTAGCCTGGACACCGGAAGTCTGGACATCGGCATCTGCGCCGACTGCTGGCAGCACCACAGAGCGGAGTATGCCTGGAGCGAAGCCAAGCGTCCCCTGATGTGGAACCGGTCAAGACTGACCGCTGTAAGGAAGGGATTGCAGCAAGGGCAGCAGGGTAATTGCTGCCTCGCGAGGCATATCAATATGAGGGAAATGTTCACGGCTGTGGAGAGGGACTGGACGGCTAAAGAAGCTTACTGACGGCCGGCGCGTTTGGCGTCTTCGGACACTCCTATCTCTCCCCGCTGTGGGACATTGGATCACAGCGTGATCGCATCACGCTCGCACCTTGTACTATCAAACTCGCTCATCAGTGTTGGCGGTTGGAGGACATGATTGAGCCTCGCAGCACGAAAACCACAGATGCGAGGGGCGTTTAGAGCTGCCCCTGAACACGGCTTTCAAGGCAGGCCGCAGTGTTCTTATAAGAACAGAGCCGCGGTATAGACGTCCTTGCAAGCCTGTAGGCCGCAGGCTGACCGTGCGAGCCTTTCTGAACGGAGAAGATACTTGGTCTGAGTCTGACATCTGTAGGACTTAAGCGGGGCCGCAGCTTTGAGGCAAATCCGGCCAAGGGACTCAACGGATTGGTTGTGGCACATGTTTCACAGTATAGCAGCAAGATTGTAAGGAACTTGCACAGGTGATGCGCAGCTCGCACGCCGCTTCAGTGAAATGTACGAGTATACCTGGTAGACAGCCCCAGGCTATGCAATGGTTCTGATTGGCTCTATGCATGCACAGCCTTGCGAGGCACAGCTCTGCGGGCCGCCAAGGCCGCTAAGCCTCTCTTTAAAACGAACTCATGAGAGACTTTCTTACACTACCTGTCTTCGATATATGGCGATGCGACCCGGCAGTGCGCTCTTAGAGTGAAGGCTTTCTCAAGGCAGATCGCTGCGCGCAGCGCCCTGCGTCAGAGCAGAACTGCCTCCACCAAGAGATTCATATGTAAAACAAACAGAGTAAGATATAAAAGGGCCTCTGGGTCGGAGCCATTGAACTGTAGTCTACCATCGGTCACTTTGAGCACGAAATATTCCTTCCCCGCACTTCCTACCGGTTCATGATTGTCACTGTTATTTGTCCCTGCACTTAATTCACCATGTCGGCCATCCTTTCCGCATCCATTGTGACTTGCTCACAAACGAATTCACCTTCCTACTACAACAGTTCAAGTACTCCAGATAATGACAGCATGTTTTCCAGTCTGAAACACAGACTTTTTCGCAAGGACCCGAATAGAACATCGTCAACCTCAACAACAGCATCTTCAATCCGGAGCATGAGCTTTAAAGCAAAGGACAGCGAGCAAGCACGACCGAGCAGCAACCCTGTCGAAGCATCTCCGACAACTCGACGGCCAGGTCAGAACAGTTCTAGCTCCCATCTTCACAAAACCCCCAACTAATTCAGTCTTAGCCGCACCTAACATGTCCACCACCGACGCCCCACCCGCCTACACCGCGGCCCCAAACGCCGCCCCCGCCCTTTCAGTCAACTCCCTCGCGCCCCCAGCAGACGACCCCTACACCTTCCTCAGCAGCTTCGACACCGTGTTCCTAATCGACGACTCCGGCAGCATGGCCGGCTCGCGCTGGGCCGAAACGCGGTCCGCCCTCGAAACCATCACCCCGATCTGCGTGGCCCACGACGCCGACGGCATCGACCTCTATTTTCTGAACCGCGCGGACAGCGAGTGGTACCACAATGTGAAGCTGTCCAGCACCGTGGCCGAGATCTTCAGCTCCGTGAGGCCGGGCGGAGGCACGCCGACGGGACAGCGGCTCAATGGCATCCTGAGGCCGTATCTTAAGCGCTACGAGCGGAGTCCTGAGAGCACGAAGCCGCTGAACATCATCATCATAACAGACGGGGAGCCCTCCGACGACGTCGAGAGCCCCATTGTCGCGGCGGCGAAGAAGCTGGATAAGCTTGATGCGCCGGCCTGGCAGGTGGGCATTCAGTTCTTTCAGGTTGGGAGAGAGCCAGCAGCCAAGGCACACCTGAAGCAGCTGGACGATGAGTTGGCGGAGCTGGCGGGGGAGGAGGAGCTTAGGGATATTGTGGATACGGTGCCGTTTACGGGCGCCGAGGGTGGAGAGTTGACGGGGGACGGGATCTTGAAGGTGAGGAGCTGTTGCTTGTGATGAGAACTATGTCGATGCTGATTAGTCTACAGGTGGTCCTAGGAGCTGTGAACCGCAGGCTCGACCGTAAGAAGTCGAAGGACTTGCATCGCTGAGTGGAGTCGATGTTATCACCTATACGTGGCATTGTTGGTATTCTAAGATCCTATGGCTTCGCCCTGGAGGCTCTTGGCTGACTTGAAAAAATTGCACTCTGGTTGGCGGAGCTGACTGTGGGTTCGACCGCATCCTCTATACGTGGCGTTGGTGGCTTTTGCAATCCTATGGCGTCCCTTGAAAAGCTCTCTTTCCACATGAAGAGTTGCATTGGCGGCTTCAATCATTCATGGCTCCTTGGCAGATAGCTGTGCACTACCGATAGAAGACTCCTTTGACCCCTTCTCAAGGGTAGTTGTGTGGATGATACAGAGGGAGTGAACAACTTCATGACACTGAAGCTACATATCAAGGGACTCCACCAACGTCTTGTATGAAAGGCACGGTGAAAATTTCCTGCTGGGAGTATGCGCTTGGTTGTACTTGGAAGCTTGGGACATACTCTGCTCATAGAACACTTTACGTTCATGAAGGGTTTGGATTGTATTACAGCGCGTTCATCGTTTCGAGATGCTCAAAGTGTCATGCGACTCATCACACCACAGCTCCACAGTCAAGGCAAATCTTGTTTCAAGCTATGTGAACAAAAATGCCCAAGCGCAAGTCGCAATTCGCACCCATGACGCCCACCATCCATCGCACACGCTTAACCCTTCTTCTTCGACACACCAACGGTACGACCCCTACGGCCAGTCGTCTTCGAGTGCTGACCACGCACCCTGAGGCCCCAGTAGTGACGGAGACCACGATGAGCGCGGATCTTCTTCAGACGCTCCAAGTCGTCGCGTAGCTTGCTGTCCACGCCGTTGGCCAGGATCTGGCTGTCCTTGCCGTCCACGATGTCGCGCTGCCTGTTGAGGAACCATGTCGGGATCTTGTACTGAGTCGGGTTTTGGATGATGGTGACGATTCGCTCGAGTTCTTCGGAGGTGAGTTCACCAGCGCGCTGTGGGATAGGTGTCAGATGGAGTTGCTTGGGCTGTAGGGGATGGGGGTGGACGAACCTTGTTCAAGTCCACATCGGCCTTCTTGCAGACCAAGTTGCTGTAGCGGCGTCCGACACCCTTGATCTTGGTCAAGGCGTACATGACTGGCGATTCGAGTCAGCGCAGGAACTATGTTGATAGTTGTGGGTTTCCTTACCCTTCTGCTTGCCATCGACGTTTGTGTTGAGGAGTCGCAAGACTGAAGAACAAGTCAGCAACTGGCTTTCGACGTGTGTTGTCCCTCTAATGGTTTCCGGTGAGCAGCCTGCGCCAGTGCCGGGAGTGACGTTTTCGTAGTTTGCGCTTGACCGGTCCCTGGCTTTGTCTCTCCGCTCGCCGCCGCTTCAGCAGCCTCTTATCGGCAGAGGAAGATTGTAGCAGCCTCCAGTGTTCATCCGCGGTAACGAAGGCGAGCGAAGAGACGGGCTCTAGCGGCGTAGACTGAGTTGCTGGTTCCCAAGTGGCGGGCTGCTCATCGAACCCACGGGAAGGATTGAAGGTAGAGTCGCGGGAAGCTTACTGAACTGAAAGTTCGACTTCTCTCCCGATACGAGAGACATGATGGGCAACTGTCGTGGTGTCGTGTGGTCGATGGTCTCGTCGTCAATGTCTTCGTCCAAATGAAGTTCAGGCTGTGTGCGCTCGCTTCGGATCAACTCCGGCGAGAGCCGCATCCGCGGACCGCCAAGACTCCGATTGTCTTCCACATCTTCAACTCTCTCTCTCTCTCTCTCTCTCTCTCTCTCTCTCTCTCTCTCTCTCACACACAACGACCTCCCGCCGGCCCACCCACGTGAAGATCTGGCAGCTCCTCTTAGGCATTGGGATTCGATGCGCCAGACGTGAGCTTGACGTTGTTCGGCAGCAACAGTACGTGCACGCAAAGAGATCCAAGCGGCTGCCAAGGCATCTTTCAATCTTCGAAATTCGTTCTTTGTAGTCTTCTATGTTGAATCTTCCTTCGAACTAGTCATGCATTTAGTCATATGCGAAAAGCTGGAGGAGAGGCAACGAGGCGGTCGTTTTGAGTCTTCTGTCAGCTCATCCATATTCTCGTACAAATCCTCCGGTATCTTTGGCTCGTCTTCAAATTCCGTCCATATCACATTTCTCTGTCGATCGCTTCTTAGTGAATCCGATGCAAGTATCAGATCGCTGGACTCCGTACAAGCGGCCATACCTCGTGGATAGCTTGTAATTTGGAAGCATACAGCCTGCCAAGTCTAATGTCAAATGATGCTAGCCTTCCAGTTCTCCTATGAACAGCCTTAGTGCTCATACGCGCTTCATTGGCTTCCAATCCGGCATTCATTCACACCTTCCAGTATTTTGCGCTCCTTGTGCAATGCTACTGGATAATTATCGACCTTTCCATGCAAACTTTGAAACCTGAACAACGACCGGCTGTTGTAAGCTCTGGCCAGGAGACGGCGCCGTTAAGTGACTCCTTGCTGCCCAAATAAGTATATCAAAGAGCCGAACGGCTATGCCAAACAGAAGGCCATGCGACTTCATGGAAAAGCTGGACATGACCCAACTTTGACGTCAGGGTTCCGTGCAAACGCGAAGTGAAGCGCGCTATGCAGCAGGGCGGCCATAAAACCGCCGTCGCTTCACTGGCCTTGACTCACCAACGCGCTTCCTCCTCGTCCTGTTCTAACACACAAATCCTTAAGTTGCAAGCATCTTCCGTCCCATTCCAACCACACTCATCTACAGAACTACCTTACACAACTACCATTTCTCACACAGCAGCATGTCCCAAACAGCAGGCACTCTTGACGAGCGCGAGACGCGTCTTGTCGCGATCGCCATGCAATGTCTGAAGAGCGGCGCGCCCGACGTGAGTCTCACTTCCGCAAGTCAGGTCACCCATGTCTGCGCTTTACTAGCCTCTGTCACCGTCCTCCAGGCCTAGCAGCCCTTGAGCACCCAAGGTGTCTTGCACTTCTCACATAGCATGCATTGACATCTATCAGGTCGACCTCAACAAGTTCGCCGCAATGGCTGGCTACGCCTCCGCAGCATCCGCCGGTAATGCCTGGCGTCCGCTCAAGGACAAGATCTTCAACACCGCAGCCGTAGATGGCGCGGTTCCCGCCACTCCGAAGAAGAAGCGCGGTCCTAACAAGCCGAAGAAGGCCGCTGAGAATGGCGCTGCTGAAGGCGAAGAAGACGCGACTCCCAAGAAAACGCCGAAGCGCAAGGCCGCGCCCAAGGAGAGCGGCGAAGATGGAGCTAGCCCAAAGAAGCGTGGCAGGAAGCCGACTATCAAGTCCGAGCCGAAGGTCAAGGAGGATGAAGAGGATGAGGGTGAGTGACAATGTGAAGCAAGCTTCTCAGAGTGCTTTCTGACGAAACTGTGGCAGATGCAGATGCGGAGCTTTCTGGAGGCGTCAAGAAGGAGGATCAGGACGCTGATGCTGATGCTGAAGAAGAGCCTACGGTTTGAGCGACTGGGGAACGTCACCGACCTCTCTATCTTTCGGATGGAAGATGTCTATTTGGTGCGCTTGCTGCCGCTCATCATGGTGGCTCTGCAATGGCTCTTCACATAAGACCTAATACGGGATGGTCACACGCTGGGCATGGTTGCTTGCAGTTCTGGCGCTTTCTTGAATGTACGCTTGAGCCCCAGGCTGTGTTTTCATCTCCTTTCGGCGCTTTGGCTGTGCTGGGAACAACAAAACTGAGTAGGATGTTCCATCCGGCTTAGCAAGTTTCAAAACACTCCTCCACATATTTCTAGCTTGACTGGCTTTGGTGATGTGCCAGTCTGCTATGCTTCCACCCCGATCTGAAGCAACTAACCTTTGCTACTGCCGCGAAGGTTGTAAATGTTACACTGTCGTACTCCGGCTTCCTTTTTTTACAGTCCATAAGCTTCATGAGCTTAGCCAGCGCCATCGCCTTGAGCTGCGGAGAACATGAGCCCGTTGCTATTGAACGCCTGTCGATGATGGGTGCATCACCTGGATAGAAGACACCACGCGAATGGCTGGGCAGTAGTACGAGAGGTCCGTTCATAAATTCTGGCTACACAGTCGACTTGTACATATCTCAAGTGAGCTGCACGGAATGTGCCCTGTCCCTCCGGATAAGCTTGTGTCCAGTGATCCCAATACCCACGGTCAGCAGCCCAATACACACCGAAACAAGAGTCATCCACACCACTGTAGGATTTTCTTGCTTTAGATGGGATACATTTAAAGAGGACGGAATGGTCTTTCGTAAAGAGCGAGACATTTAATCTGCGCCACTTCCGTCTATGACATCCAAGAAGAAGCTCTCAAGGAAAACGTTAGTCTGGTACGCAGCTTCGAGCTGGATCCAGTGGCCTGTAGGTAGTCGCTCGACACGTAAATCGGGTGCAAATGGACGAGTCAAGGCCTCGGCGAAATCAGCACCTCCGATCGGATTCCGGGTAGCTGCAAGCAACAGCACGGGCTTGTCAAGAAGGGCGCGTTCGGGTGGAATAGCTATAGAGAACAACTATGGGTCAGCAAGAGCTGTACTAGGCATCGACTCAGCCAGGGCTAAGATGAGGACATACCGTTGTCTTCCGCGACGTTGAGGCCATTGAACGATACTGTATACCACTTCAACGCCCCCTGATAGCCGCCATTACCGATGAAAATTCTACGGTGAGTTTCACGATCCTGGACATCAGCCGTCAGCTGGTGTTTGCTACCTGCTAGGACTTCTCTTCTTACCTCCTCTGTCGTCCAGTTCCCGAGAGGGGCTCTTCGATCCGCCTTCAACCATCTTTCCAGCGCACCGAGAGGGGTAAGATCGGTTATCCACAAGGGCTGATACGCTGAAGTATACCATAACGTGAAAAAGGAATCGAACTATTTGCAGTCAGCCACCACGGGCCCGCTTGGCGAAGAACATACACCAAGGAAAGTCTCACATGGCTGTCAATGAGGGCTGCTGAGCTTGGGTCCGCTTGGTAGAAGAAGTACCCAAAGGGGGCATATCCTAGAGTTTGGAGGCCTTGTGCGTTGATTTCTTCGAGCTCCTCGCGGTTGAAATGAGTTGAGGGGTCAATGTAACCAACATCAATGAAAGTATAGCTACGAAAGCGTTCTGGAAAGTAGTTGGCCATTCGAGACAGTAGTGGAGAGCCCCTTTCAGAGTGGTCAGCAGATCAACGAACCTCCCGAGACGTAGAGTAAGGGCCGCAAACCAGTCATGGCCGACACCGTGAACACTCTCAATGCCTTCACAATCCAATATGCCGGCGACTTCTCTTGACATCTTCCTCATCCGATACGCCCCAGGGTCGGTCGGCTTGTCCGTACCGCCATAGCCAAGCAGATCGGGCGCAATGATACCGTAGCCTCGCTCAGCGAAGAAGGGGATCTGATAGCGCCAATCGTAATGCGAGGAAGGGAATCCGTGTAGGAATAGAATGTACGGCATATTCTTTTTTCGGGGACAGATATGAAGGTAGCGGTATACTGTTCCATTGTCGCCCACGGAGGCTGCCCTGTAATACGGCGCAAAATCGGTAGTAAGGACATCAGACTAGGAGGTAGCTCAGTAATGCAATCTTGATATTAAGAGATAACATAGCCTGGAAATGAATAGTTTACCAAGTACGGCCTCAGCCCGCGTCTTTGACAGAGACCATTATCTTTCTATCGATCCAACGGTCAGTAGGCTTCAAAATCACATGTGAGAACAAAAAAGCTGCAAGAGAAGTCAAGGCGCGTACATCATGCCAGAAATATCTGTGTTTCCCACAGTATCGGTTCTTCCCACCCGTTGGTGGAAACGCGGTACAGTAGCCAATTAACAAGACGGCGCTGATTAAGTGGAGGAGCCTCATCTTCACATGCGTAACACTGCAACTTAGTCCACGAGCAGAGAAGTTCCGCTTCTTCGTGCTGTCTCCATGGGTGTTTATATTCTCTAGAAAGATACCTGCGGAAGTGATCGGCAAACGTCACATAATCCGTCGGTGCATGAGCAAATCTCCGTCAACAATGTGCGGGGTGCAGAACACTAAGAAGCCGAATCAAGGAACGAATATGCTGACGAATATGCTGACCAACGCATTATCTTCTGGTTAAAGCCGTTCATTATACAATGCCGCCAGCGGGATTGTGCCTTAACGGCTTGAAGGTGGGGAACCTTAGCGTGCATTGGTTAGCCACATGCATGAGATTGGTAATAACCGTCTGACAAGGTAGCCTGGAGACTACATCAAAAGGCTAATAGAGGTGATAGGATTCGATGCGCTAGAGCTTCTTTTAGCTAGAAGCATCAATACTGAAGAATGCAATCATTAGTGAGGAAGCGCGGGACTCGCCCAAAGGGCGCGGTGTGTACCGAGCGGATCCCACCATATTAGAGGCACACACTATAGATGCCAAACTGCCGGTTCAAAGTAATGGCCATCTTGCGGAAGACCAGTCCAATTGGCCATGACGGACAATCCCAGTACCCCGTCTGCAAATTACTCAACTCCGCGATCCGAATCTGCTCCCTTACAATTGCAAGCTGCCGTTCGCTGAAGCCGAGCGTGACGTCGCCTACCGCGTCCTTGAAGCTCGCGCTCGCATAGTACGAGCTCTTCAGATAATACAACGTCTCTGCGCTCGAGCCACCAGGGTGCCAGCGGAACTTATTCGTCGTCGATAGGACGCCAACTCGCGCATCCATGAAGGCATCGCTGGCCTCCCAGTTCCGGTTCGCGTGGCAGGTTTCTCTGTCGATTTTTTCGGTTCCGACGACTGTGGTCGGCTGCGGCAAGATGTTCTGCTTGCTGTGGTAACACGGCTTGGAGCTGTTCTAGGGACAGGGGACCTCGACGTAGCCGTAGCGAGTTAGCCAACCCCGTTCGCGGAGAGGCGCGAGCTACGACAGAAAGACGGGCCAGGTGGTTGAGGCGTCGGTCTTCACATCCACGAGGAGGACGAGCGTGGTGTTGGGGCTGGTGCCGAAGACACCGCGCGCTCGGGCAAGGGGGTCGGACTTGTTGTACACGTTATAAGGGTTCTGGCGGCGGAGGATCTCAACAAGCGGATTGATGTAGAGGTTACGGAACGTGCGATAGGGAGTCAGTGATGCGCGGTCATGGCCTACAAACAGCTCGTCATCGATGAGCCAGGCGTCGGCTTCTACGCCTGTGCAGACGGCCGCGAGAGCCGAGAAGAGGGCCCCCCTCGCCAGTAGTCGTTGTGCAGATGGACCATGATGGGGATGATGTCGCGGCTGAAGTCAGTCGGCCAGCGTGACAGGCCATCTTTGGGAGAGTCATCCGGGTTCTACGGTGGGATGATGGGGGTGTGGTCGTTGATCCTCTGGTGCCCACGGCTGGATGAGAAACGTAAAGATAAAGAGAGATGTGCTGCTCGTAGAGGTAAGAATACGTGGCGTGAAAAGCACACGTTTGTAGCTACCGCGCCCGATTCTACGGGCGGAGCAAAGCTTACATGACAGGCTGACTCTCTAGTACAAGGAGCGTAAAGTGACCCAGCACATCTTTCTTCGGTCCAGGTCGCAACAACACCGCGGCTTGGTCCAACAGAGATCCATAGTAGTTTTCTCGTAGCCAGTTCGAGGGGGTACTGTTACTACTAAGGTCTACGTTCGCGGTATCAGACGGGATGTTGGTGAGCTCCACTGCGTCAGGGAGTTCAGAGGCGCCAAAGTCGCTCCGTACTCTCTTTTGTCGCCAAAGTAAGGACCATGGCATTCCGAACGGTCTTATAGTGCCACATTATATGCCTTAGAACTTGTTATTGACATGAAGTTGAGGTACATTACTCGTGTTGTCTCAATGTCGATCAGACAATAGCAGGGAGGACGTGACTCTATGAAGAACGGACCTAGGACTTCGAAGCTGAAAGGGTATACTCTTGCACAGCTGTCTGGAGTACTATATGCGAGTCTCACTTCACTCAAAATAGTTCAGCGTTGATACATTGACAGGGTTGGGAGGGATGTTCGGCTGTTGATGTGCTTTCGCGTAGGTAGGTACCAGGACAGACCAAACCCCTATCATGCACGGTGGGCAGCATATTGAGGAACAGCAACGCGGGACCGAGGAGCGTTTTACATAGTAATCTACCTAGATAGTGTAGATGAATATCTTTACAATAACTGTCAGGTGCCAAACATTCCATCTTAAGACCGAGAGTTTGCGGGAAACATCCGCCGGTGCGGGGCAGCTGAAGTACCCCTCGTAGGTGGAGCATGCGTCACAAATACTTGAGTATTCACCAGCCAATTCCTGCATTCTGACATCGCCCTTGACCAATTCCTTCTACTAATTAAGAGCATCGAAAACTTTCAAGAGCCTTCACCATGTCTGAAGTCGTAGTCGTGGCTGTGATCACGCCCAAGGAGGGCAAAGCAGACCGAGTGAGTGGTTCCAGTCCCTGCAGAGATATCTCTGGAATACCTCAACAAAGCGTGACTATATTCAAATATCCATGCTTCCATGAAGCTAATCTAGGTCTTCTAGGTCGAAGAGCTTCTCCGCAACCTGGCCGACTACGTCCACAAGAACGAAGAGAACACCCTCAGATATCATCTGCACAAGGAGACGAAGAAAGACACGCCTGAGTTCGTCATGATCGAGACGTGAGTGTTCTATCTCGCCTTAAGCCCACACTGTCCCAAGCCCGCAGTATATTGACACATCCCTACACAGGTATAAGAACTCGGAGGCCTTTGAGGCACACAAAAAGAGCGACTTCTTCGGCGATCTTGGCAAGAAATTCGGAGATGAAAATCTGTTAGCCAAGCCGCTCTGTATCCTTGAGCTTGATCCTATCGCTGGCTTCGCAGGGCGCTAGGAGTGTCACGGGCAAGTCTTAAGTGGAGGAGAAGTCATTCAGCTAGTCGTAGGGCGTTCGGTCACAAAATGAAGAGCTGCCAGCTCTTGCAAACTAGCTCAACAGAATTGAGCTCAGTCTCTGCGGGCCTGCTATGTCCAGTAGTACGAATACATTTCCAGTCCCATGAAATCGTCCTTGTAGCTGTCCGCCTTGCCCTCACCGCCTGCTCCAGCGCAGACTACTAGCGGCAAGAAGTGATCCGCGCCGCCTCTTGGATGCATCTCATACGCACCAGGCCACTGTCTCCACGCCTCCATCTTCCACCCCCTCTCCTCCGCATCCAGGGTGGTGACCGCATCAAGCACAGCCTCACTCCACGCATCATTCTTTCCCTTGAACGTTGGGTCGTTCATGATGCCGCTGAACATAAGCCGCAGGTTGTGGAAGGAAGCGAAGCCGGATCCGATGATGGCAATGTTGGAGTCTCGCAGTTTCGACAGCGCGACGCCCATCCGGTAGTGGTCGGCTGCTGACTCGGATGATAGGACGGACATTTGTACTATGGGAATGTTGGCGGCCGGGTTGATGAGAAGCATGGGGATGAAGACACCGTGGTCCCAGCCTGCGCGGGTGTGTTTATTAGTCCTCTGTTGTTCATATCGCCGTAGCACGCCCCCTGGCGCCGCCCCAATGTGAGGGCCGTAGAGATAGTGGCATACCTCGTTCCTCGTCCATCTCAGGCTTCATTCCAGCCTGTTCAAGCACTTTGAACACCTCTTCAGCCACCTCAGGCGACCCAGGCGCATCGTACCGTAGTTTGTATGCCTCGTCCGGGAAGCCGTAATAGTCAAACTCCAGCCTATGCTTCTTGCCATTCGAGATGGTAGGGTTGCGCTCGCTCCAGTGGGCTGTGACCAGTACTATAGCCCTAGGCGCGTCTGCGGTCCCGAGACGAAGAATTTTGGGAGCCCGCGTGCTGAGGGAGTGCACGATGGCCTTGTGGGATGGATCGCCGAGGATGGGAAAGGGGCCCCCGCCATGGGATATGGACAGCACCGGAGCGCGAGGCATGGTGGCTGAGGCAGAAGTGTTTCCTAAGAAGTGGAATGGCTGCTGAGAAGCTGTGTCGAATGCAGTCACGGTAGCGGCTTGTCGACAGAAGCTGAACGGAAGGAGCTGGGTCAGGAGTAGCCAGTACTTTCGAATGGGCATGGCCGCTCAGTTGATGCTGCCAGGGTCGGCCACTTTTCTATCAGCGACATGGCCGACATGGCCGACATGGCCGACATGGCCGACATGGCCGACATTGAGGCTATTGTTGCTGACGAAGGGGAGGCGAGGTGATGTTTGTAATGGCGGAACCGCGCGGATGACTTCCGCTTCCCGGATCGGCTGTGGTCCCTTCCCGAGCGGTGTCTGCTTAAGCATCTTTTCGAGGTTTGCCTGAATTCAGATAAGTAAGGTACCTAGATAGCTAGCTATTTTGGTGTTGTGTTGAGTTGTGACCAGGGATGCTGGAACATATCCGTATTTACTCGAGGACATAAACCTGGAGAGACCGGCAGATGCGTGCGGCTCTGTGGATGTCTTTGTAGTGATCTGCTGGCTGCATCCAAACCACTAAGTGCCGCTATAACCGCTTACTGCTCCGCATTCTTCGCTATCACGTCTCTGCGATGGCCGTGGTAAACCTTTCCCAATCCCTCATCTTCCATTCCCGCTATGAGTGTCCTCGCGCTTCGTGTCTGTTGCTGAGGAAGCCGTTCAAGGAAGAGCTTGGGAATGTATCATTGGGAGCACAGCGCCGCCACTGGTTGAAAGAAAAATCCATACCGATTGTAACGTTTCGACTGCGTCCTCGGCTACGAAGCGGGTGTCGAGGATAGGTAAGGACCAGTATCTACACGTTTGTAATGGCCAGGCATGATTTCCAACTCTCCGCCCCTGCCCAGAGCGAAGCAGTGGAGCTAGCCGCCGAGGAGGGCCATGACACGGACATTCCATCAAATCTCGGCATTATCAAAGGCCCAGGAGCGGACGGCTTAGATAAAGAGTTTGATATCGAGAAGTGCGAACTATCGTCGCGCACCTCCCAGAGCGGCCCCAGTGACGAATTCAACGCGCCGGCAGAAGCAGCTAACCCCAATGTCATCGGGTGGAACGGCGACGATGATCCGGAGAACCCATTGAATTGGCCATCCAGCAAGAGATGGGGAACAGTAGCAATCGTTTCCAGCTTCACCTTCTTGACTCCGCTGGGATCAGCAATGTTCGCGCCTGGCGTGCCGCAGATCATGGAAGAGTTTGGCTCGTCGAGCGAGCTGCTGGCAGGCTTCGTAGTCTCTGTGTACGTGCTTGGGTTCGCATTTGGCCCTTTAGGTAAGCATACCCAAGTTACGTGGATTTCGTACAGTCACCTGACGGCTTCCAGTTGTTGCCCCTTTGTCGGAGATGTATGGCCGACTACCGCTTTATCACGCCTGCAATTGCCTCTTCATAGTTTTCAATGTTGCCTGCGCCCTCAGCACCAATCTTGACATGCTCATCGCTTTTCGCTTCTTTGCTGGCAGCGTTGGCTCGGCGCCCCTAGCCTTGGGAGGCGGTACTATCGCGGATACGATCTCAAGAGAGCAGAGGGGCACAGCCATGGCCTTATGGATGAGCGGTCCAACTGTTGGGCCTATAATAGGACCAATTGCGGGCGGATTCCTTACCCAAGCGGCTGGCTGGCGCTGGGTCTTTTGGGTGACCGCCATTGCGGCGGGTGTCATTACTGTAGCGGGAATCTTCCTCATGAAAGAGACGTATGGGTTGGCAATCCTCAACCACAAGGTCGCGAGGTTGAAGAAAGAAACCGGCAACCCCCATCTCAAGTCATCGCTGGACAGCGGCCTTAGTCCGAAAGACCTCTTCCTCTTCTCCATTATCAGGCCTAGCAAGATGCTCTTTACTTCACCGATTGTCTTTCTTTTATCTTTGTATGTTGCTGTAGCGTATGCGTACCTCTACATCCTCTTCAGCACCTTCACGTCCATTTTCGTAACCAACTACGGTTTCACGACCGGAACAGCCGGTCTCTCGTTCCTCGGCCTCGGAATAGGGTCCATCATTGGTCAGGTGCTCACCACGGTCTGGGGGAATCGGACTGCACAAAAACATATCCGGAAAGGTGACTTCGAGCCGGAGCACCGGCTGCCGTTGATGTATCCCGGTGCCGTCGCAATGCCCATTGGCCTTCTCTGGTATGGCTGGTCTGCGGAGTTTCAGACGCATTGGATTGTACCGATTCTCGGAACGGGAATCGTTGGATTTGGGCTCTTAATGCTGTTTGTAAGTCACATCATAGCCATTACTGATCGGCCGGAATATCGCTTCAGGTAATCTGAGACGGTGTAGGCTGACCGCTTCAGATGGCGCCAAACACGTATCTTGTCGATGTCTTCACCTTGCATGCTGCGTCTGCCATGGCCGCTTGCACGGTAATGCGGTCTGTCTTTGCCGCCGTGTTGCCGTTGGGCGGCCAGAAGATGTACAACGCTCTGGGGCTCGGGTGGGGAAACTCATTGTTAGGATTCATCGCCACGGCCCTAATACCAATCCCGTTCCTCTTCGTGAGGTATGGCAAGAGAATACGTACGAAGTATCCAGTCAATCTGTAGTAAGAGCGTGGGGTTTGGTGGACTGTAACAAACCTATAGACTGCAGGAATTACGCTGCCGAACTTGAGGAGCGAGTACATTTCCTACGAATATTGAATGTGCGTTTCTCTGATTGCCACCGCTTCACCAGTACTCCTTTGGCTGATAATTTACCCAGGTCTCTTCATGGCAATCGTCATGAGAACATGGCTATATGTCCAAACTGCTTCACCAAATGAAGAGGTAGAACTAGCTTCCTCAGGATCCGCGTGTAAGACACTACGTCCCCATTCACCGGTCTTCTACGGACACCCCTACTTGCCCGGCTGTGGTAATACTGGAGCTTGCGTAAAACGCCGCTACGATTCCAGTTGGTCTGGTGCAGGTACCCTGGCCTGTTGTACCTCGATCGATCTAGGCCAATAACCTTCTGTCGCCGTTACTTGAGCGCTACAGCTCTGCAACAACCGCGATGGCTTTCATGTGGCAGGGATGAGAGAACCTACAAACCGGACGGTGACGCTGAAGGGCGTCATGATGAAAGCAGTATCGTAGGACTCAGCAACGGCCTTTTACCTTCACCGTCGTCCTGCAAACAACTCTCTCCTTCCTGATACGGTAACACCGGAGTTTTGCGTAGAATGTCGCAGCAGCTTTCAGTTAGTTGGTCGATGGCGTCGACCTTCGCCGTAGCCGTCGCCTTCGACCTTCCCCGTCGCTTCGACCAACACGACAGTTTGGACCGATACGATGGCTTGAACAAACACGCCTTCGGCCATATGACGCCGTTCGACTTCAAGACGGATTGGATCAACACAACGCCTTGGATCGATACGATGCCTTTTAATCCATCACAACGCCCAATAGCAAGACGTCTTCAACCTGCATGGCGGTTTGGATCGAAACCAACCACAGCGGCGTTCTGCGGAATTCCATGTATCACCGTTTTGGGAGGAGGAGCGGTGTTCGTGGACCGTCAGCGCAAAGACATCTGTGTTGCCACGCCTATCGATGCATATATACAGTCCAAAGATAATAGGTGCTGAACGCGAAGACGACTTGGGATATACCCTATGCGCCTCGTAACAACCCATCCCACCTACACAAGTATCCCCCACTATTTACAGAAACGTGCATATCCCCACCTCCCCACCTCGTATCCGCTCCTCCCTCCCCCCCATATCTAACCACCCTGCCCCCCTGCCATTTCACTCCGCTCCGCTAGCCTCACACTCCCACGACCTGCCCCAGCGCCTGCCCCACCTTAACATGCTGCCCAGGCTCAATATTCCACTCCCACCCGGGCCCTTCCCGTTTCCCCTCCTGGTATCCCTCGTCGAAAGACGGCCGCTGGCCCTTGGGCGCCTCGAAGACAAGCACGATTGTGCTGCCGAGCTGGAAGCCGCCCATCTCCTCGCCGCGCTTGAGGGCGTGGCCGCGGAGGAGAGGAGATGCGGATTCGTAGCTGTTTAAGGAACGGGCGGTTAGCTTGGGGTTCTGGGGATGTTGGTCGGGGCGGGGAGAGTCTGGAGGATGGGAAGGGCGGGGGAGTTTGGGAGTAGGAAGTGGGAAGTGGGGAAAAGGAAACAGGGAAGAAACTCACGTGGCCTCCGCAAACCCACTATAAGCCTCCCCCCTCCTCGCCGCCTCCTCCGCCGCCCGATCCGCCGCCGTATCAGTCAACAGACTATTAGTCCTAAGTTCCTTGTCAAAATTGATCACAATACTGCCCACATTCGTCGCTCCGACTGGTGTGTAACTAAAGAAACCCCACCGCCACCTTCCAAGCAGCACGACGCGCTCGTTTAGCGTAAACAAGCCTGGCAGCGTGCGCTGCAGGTACGGCGACACGGAGTACAGCTCCCCAGCGAAATGCCGCCGTGATTCGACGACCCAGCTCACGGGCGAGTGGAAGCGGTGGTAGTCCCCCGGAGCTAGGTAGACGACGCAGTAGTAGAGCGCGGTCGGGGTTTTGGTGAAGGAGGGGGCCCACCATGGCTGCTCGGAGGCGCGGAGGGCGAGGTCGGCGCGGACTTCGGACTCGGAGGAGGGGGAGGCGGCGGTGGATTGGTCGGTTGCGGGGGTCTGGGTGGTGGTGGAGGAGGACAGGTCGCCGGAGAAGAGGTTCGGGAGGGTGTAGGATATGCCGTTTACTTGCGCAAACTCCTCGTCGTCCTTTATCACCTCGGCGGAGCCTTCTTTGCTTCTCTCTGATGATGGCTGCGGCGACTGCGGAGAGGAGGCGATGTTGGTGTCGGGGGTTGTGTTGCCGGAGGGCGTGCTCGTGCCGGATGTCTTGGGCTTTTGCGAGCCGAGGAGGGAGTCGAGGGAGTAGGTCACGCCTTTTACTTGCTCGACTTCGCCGTGCTCGATTGTGCCAAACTGGATTACTTTGCCATCGGCGGGCGAGAGTACGGCGTGCGGATTGGGATCTAGAGGGCGCACGCCGGGCTTGAGGGTGCGGTAGAAGAACGAGGCGAGGTTGGGGTAGGCGTGCAGGTCGGGCTCTGAGACTTCGGAGAGATTTACGCCAAAGACGAAGGAGTAGAGCTTGAAGCCGGGCACGCGGAGGTAGTAGGGGATCTCGAGCTCGTTGAAGCGGCCCCAGAGGCGTGATAGAGCTTTAAGGGGGAGGGTGGACATGATTTGGACGGACCTGGGGGGCCGTTAGCATGAATTTCAGGTATAGATATTTGCCCACTTACCATGGACCAGTTGGCCGCACCCTCTGCCTCTTCTTCGGCTTGCCGCCATCCTGCCCACCCTCACCGCCTGCAGTCTGTCTAGCCTCCTCCTCTTGCCTCGCCTGTTCTCGCCGCTGTATTCGATAGAACTGCAGTACCCCCAGCGAGGCAATACCCAGGCCTACAGGAATCGGCTTCCATTCCACCTTCGTACTCCGGAGGGCTGCTCGGAGCCTTGACCCAAATGACTCTTTCCTGTGTTGCTGTTGCTGCTGCTGCAACCGGTTCCTCGACGCGCTGAAGTGCCGCGAGGGCTGGTATGCAAAGAAGGAAGCATTGCGGGGAGCTATGCGCCGGGCCACGCAGCAGGCTTCGTGGTGGGCGATCTGCCGTGCTGAGCGCACAGCGAGATGCGGACGGGTCAGATAAAGCGTTGTCATGGTGGAGAGGCCATTGACCGGGAGCGTGGGCGTGTTGTTATGGTCGTGGATTGAGAGGCGGAGAGATGCAGATGTCGCGGGAGCGGGCGATGACGCTGGCACGACAGGAAAGAAGCTCTTTCCCGTCCCGAGCTGTGGCCGCGTCTGACAGGCGACGTTGTTTGTTGGATGGAGCTTCGTAGAGCTTCATACACTCATTCCACACGTACCTAGACACAGCATCCATTCCCTTGACGGGGCTGCTGGTCGCTCTGGCTCGCCCAATGCACACAGCTCGCCCATAACGTCCGTTGTCAGACCGCAACCCGCAACCCAGCCTCAATTACTTACCCTTCACCATGGCCGACACCACCGAAGCCTCCCAGTCAGCTCCTTCAGCGTTGCTGATCGATCTGAAAGTGGTCTCGCCGTCGACTGAGATTGACGAGAGTGGTCTCAACTTTCCTTCCCTACCAGCGGCGACAACGGTCGGCCAAGTCAAGCTCAGGATCAAGGACACCATTGCCTCTCATCCGACTTTGGACCGGCAGAGGTTCATATACAGAGGACATGTGCTGGCGGACAACGACACCACCTTACTGAACGTCTTCGGAGAGCAAGCGGTATGGTTATGCGTACATGCAACTCTGTAGCGGCCCTTGGGCAGGCTGACAGGATGCCCAGATCCAGCAATCCAAAGCGCATACGCTACACCTCGTCCTCCGCGAACCGAGTCCCTCTCAAAGGACTGGTCCTTCCGCCAGCGCACCAGGCTCTCAATCCTCTACACCGGCTCCGAATCCGTTTCGCTCTGCAGCCGCCTCCCCAGCGGGCCAGCCCACCAACCCCTTCCGACCACGGACAACAGCACCGAGACCGCAGTCGCAACCACCAGGTCCACATGCCCATTTAAACCCCCATCCCCATCCCCATCCCCACCCTCACCCTCACCATCACCACCCGTTACCTCCGCCATTTCCGTCCCTCTTTGGCGCTCCACCCGGTGGCTTCCCTCCGATACCACCCGAAATCAACAGCATCTTCCAGCAAGGGGTCGCGGCAGCGCAGGCGCACCAGCAAGCTCACATGCATCGACCCGCACCACCGTCAGCGCCGCAGCAACCAAACGGAGCGTCTGCGCCAGCTTCAACGGCCACATCAGAGCCACAACAACCGCAGAGCACGTTTCAGCAATTCGTCAACCAGCAGCAGCAAAACAGGGCTGCAGCGGGCATGCAGGGTGTCAGCTCGACCACCGCAAGTGACAGTTCGGCCCAAACCACCGCGTCTACGGCCGGAGGCGAAGGCACACCGGCTCCAATTGCAGGCCGAAGCCCAACACCTCGTCAAAATGGATCTACCACGCCTCATCCGCCGCCAACAACAAGCAGCTTCACGCGCGAAATGGTTGGCCCAAATGGCGAAAGGTTCGTCGTGACCGTGAACAACACGACAATGGGAATGCCGGCGCCCAACGCAATGCCCCCCCATGGAGCTAGCATGCCTCAATTCCCACACCTGCCGAACTTCGCAGCAGGCCTGAGAGCAGGCACACCACCGATCGGCCTCGGACTTCCCCCTCTTCCTATCTATGGAAACACGCCTCCTTTCAGGCGAGCGGGCTCACCTGCCAGGTCCGATCGAGGTGATCTGCAGCGGATTAGGGCGAATTTAGACCAGGCGCATCAAGAGCTGGAGAGCATTCGGAATCTGATCCAAGCCATACCGCGGCCAGCGGACGCGAGTCCAACTGCGGAGCTCACCGGCTATCAGAACCACATGCGGGCGCATGCCGAGAACCTACTGCGGAATCTCAATTTGATGCAAGCCAGTCTGAACGCTCTAGTCGGCAGCCCAGAGTATGCGCAACATCGCGACATTGTTTCGCTTCAGATGCTGAACAACACCCTGCGTTCACAAGCAGGGGGAATCATGCAAAACCTTGTTCAGCCTCAACCGGCGCCGCAACCGAGTGGCGATACAAACCACGTGTCCACTTCTCAAAGCACTAATCCGACTGTGACAGTCTCCACGTCACAGCAACCTCCGAACACCCAATCCGACTCGAATGCTCAGTCTATGCTAAATGGTGAACCCTCTGCCAACACCCAGCCGACGAGTTCGCAATCAGGCAACAACAACCCAACCACCGCCGACCCACTCATGCCTGCACCAGTCGACGAAACAGCCACGCTTCCAACAACCCTGCCAACCATCTACCTCCTCTGCAGCCCGCAAGGTCCGCGCGCCCTCGTCATCGGCCCTACCGGGCAGTACACCACTCCCACCGTGCCCTGGTCAACCTTCAGCGAAATCGCGACAGCTCCCTCATTACGTGACGTCGAGGCGCAGATCCGAGAGCTGCAATATGAGCTCTACGGCTACGATCCACCACCAGAGCCCGCATCCGGCGACCTAGCCTCCGAACCGGCGCAAATCGACGGCGCAGCCAACGCTGGAGAAGAGGGATTCCAGCACATCCCGCTTCCCTGGTTGAACGATGTCCAAGACCGCCCCACAGCTCCTGCAGCTGCGCCGGCAGATGCTCCACAACCCGCCCAGCCGAACCCGCAACCCGCCCCACGCCCTCAACCAAATAACGCCGTCATCCGCCGCATCAGAGGCCCAGGCCTCCACCCGATACCTCCTCGCGACCCGCTCCACCAACCGCGGCCCCAACCTCCGCCCGCCGATCCTAACGCGCCGCCCAACCTCCTCAACCAAGTCGCCAGCAACCTTTGGCTCCTAGTCCGCCTCCTCGGCTTCGTCTACCTCTTCGCCGGTGGCTCAAGCTGGACTAGACCGGCGCTTGTTGCGCTCATTGGGTTTGGGATCTGGCTTATGCAGATTGGGTTCAACGGGGGCTGGTTCGAGGGCATCAGGCGGTACTGGGAGGAGCTGTTGGGAGAGGCGGCAGGAAGGGACGGGGGTGGTGGACAGCCGCAGGCAGGGGCACAAACACAGGCACAAGCACGGGACCCAACGCCCGAACAAGCGGCCGCGCGCCTCTTAGCGGATCAAGCGGGACATCAGAGAGCGTGGATCAGGCTGCAGCTGCGGCATGTCGAGAGGGCTGTTGCACTGTTCATTGCATCGCTGTTTCCAGGCATGGGCGAGAGGATTTTGGCGGCTAGAGATGCGGCGGAGGCGGAGGAGGCGGTTAGGAGGAGGGTTGAGGAGGAGCAGGCGGAGCAGGCGGAGCAGGCGGAGCAGGCGGAGCAGAGGGAACGGGAGGCGAGAGAGAAGGAGGAGGCGGAAGGAAGGGAGAGGGCGGCGGCGGGCGAGACGAGAGAGAGTGATGGAGACGCGAGCCATACTGCAGCGGCGAGTAATAGCGGCGAAAGCAGGCCGACGTCGACCGCAAAGGGGAAGGAGCGCGCGGCTGATGTGGGCGAAGCAGCGGATGGCTCGTCATCTGCTCTGCCGGGCCCAGCGAGTACTGCGCCGGACGATGAGGGTGCAAGGCACAGGCATGAGCAGAGTCGTCTGTGAGCTGTTTGTAGTATAGGCTCGCTGAGTGGAATGAAGCTGCTCCCCCGGGCTTATGGGTCTTTGATGCGTGATGCGTATTTGACGTCTATATACTGAGATCTAAAGAATGGGTTAAGCGCTTACTAGAATGCCTAGCGCGCGGTGTTACTGATCTGGAATACTATCGCACGTCCCGTCACGAACAGTCCTCTTGTGTAGTGCATATGAGCTTTGCCTTCTTATCTAGAGCGTACGTCAGCAAGTCTTGTCTCCCAAGTCGTATTTCCGCGGGTTAATCGGATGGTTTGCTCTACTTAGGCGCCAAGCACCCTCGGCTCGCGCTTAGCCATCCCGTGCCACGGGGACGGCTCCAAATTCGCTAATAGTAAAAACAATCGGTGTCTCATAGTGCGTCATATGGACCTTACAGAAGCGGGCTGCACGACCGGGCTGGTAGCGTTTCTGAGTAGCGTGGTACATTTCGTATGTACCTTCCGCAGAAAAGCACAAGGCTAGCCGGGGGCGCTCACCAGCCCGCTCATGCAGCCCCCCACGCCCCCTTGTAGTAGCTCGGTCCGGCATTGCCGTACACGTGTAGGGCCCTTTCAGTCGGAAACCCGAGGCCCTGGCTCCGCGCCTATGCCAATCTCTTGCGAGCCTCAGCCTCTTCAGCGTAAGCCAGAAGTTCTCCACGCCACGGAGTTTTGCACGATCTGGGCCCTCTAGTCATCGGCGCTGTCACGTTTTTGCCCAGACCAGGCCTTCGAAGCGCCTTCCTTGATATATCAAGCCGCTAGCCTTGTCGCGTTAAATCGCGCAAAACTCCGTGGCATAGAAAACTTCCTGGCCTACGTTAAGTCCCTGAGACCCTTTCTTTTCCTTCCCCTCCTCATCCGCCGAACCGCCCGCCTCCACCGTTCGACCTTCTATCCGGATGGCTCCAACCGCCTCGACGGCCCATTATACGGGCCATGCCGACTTCGAATATGCGACCCATCGTCGCAGAAGCTCCCGCTTGGGAAGTTTGGGCTCTGATCGCGACCGAGAGCTTGAAAACGCCGAAACCAGCTCAGCTGATGCCCTCCTAGAGGCCATGGGCTATCAGCCTGAATTGGTTCGAAGCCGATCAACGCTGCAGGTGGCCTTCATGTCTTTCGTCCTCGCTGCTATCCCATACGGGTTGGCGACGACCTTCTTCTACCCTTTAGTCGGCGGCGGACCTGTAACCATTATCTGGGGCTGGCTGGCCGTATCGCTCATCATCCTTTGCGTCGCCATCTCGCTGGCCGAGATTACGTCCGTTTATCCCACCGCTGGTGGCGTCTACTATCAAACGTTCATGCTGTCCCCTCCATCGGTTCAGAGGATCGCGTCTTGGATCTGTGGCTGGGCATACGTGGTCGGAAACATCACTATTACCCTGGCCGTGAACTTTGGAACGACACTGTTTCTTATCGCCTGTATCAACGTCTTCGAGTCGGAGCCTGGCGTTGGCATATTCCAGGCGGAGACGTATCAAGTTTATCTTATCTTCCTTGGCATCACCCTACTCTGCAACGCCGTCTCGTCGCTCGGTAACAGGTGGCTGCCTATTTTGGACGTCAGTACTGCATTGATAAGAACGGCTAAGTGATAGTGCTGACAAGGTTGGCGATATTCAGACTTTTGCCATCTTCTGGACTTTCGTAGGCGTGTTAGCGATCATTGTTACCATCCTAGTCCTCGGGAGGAATGGCAGGCGCAGTGCGGATTATGTCTTTACACATTTCGAACCCAACTCCGGCTGGACTCCCGGTTGGTCGTTCTGTGTGGGTTTGTTGCATGCGGCGTACGCCACATCGTCTACTGGGATGGTTATCTCGTAAGTACAGCACCACTTCTAATCCATTCTCGTGAAGAGCTACTTATGAGAACAGTATGTGCGAAGAGGTGCAACAGCCGTCCACTCAAGTTCCCAAGGCCATAGTGGGAACCGTTGTGCTTAATACCCTTGCCGGCCTTCTTTTCCTAATCCCTCTGGTTTTTGTCCTTCCTGACGTTCTGGAACTCATCGCCTTACCCTCTGGCCAGCCCATTCCCACTATCATCAAGCTAGCGGTTGGCAACTCCGGGGGTGCATTCGCTCTCTTGATCCCTCTCCTTGTGCTCGCAATATTCTGCGGCATAGGCTGCACGACCGCGTCATCGCGCTGCACCTGGGCTTTCGCACGTGACGGGGCTATTCCCGGCTCCAAGTGGTGGAAGCAGGTCAACCACAAACTCGACGTCCCGCTGAATGCTATGATGCTCAGCATGGCGGTGCAGATCCTTCTCGGACTCATCTACTTCGGCTCTGTCGCCGCATTCAACGCCTTCTCCGGTGTCGGCGTCATTTGCCTAACTGTCAGTTATGCGACTCCGATTGCTGTTTCTCTACTTGGTGGCCGCAAAGAAATCAAGAACGGCCACTTCAACTGGGGTGTTGTTGGTATGGTGTGCAACATCATTGCTATCTGTGAGCGTCTCCCATCTCACCCTCCTTACTGCTGCTTGTGTTCTGGAAACGCTAATCATTTCATACACAGGCTGGAGCTTACTCGTGATTCCGCTCTTCTGTATGCCATCATACATCCCCGTCACTCTGACAACGATGAACTACGCCAGCGTAGTCTTCGTCGCTTTTGTTGTCATCTCGTCCGCCTGGTACTTTATCTGGGGTCATAAGAATTACCAGGGACCACCGCCCACTACAGTCGGCGAAATCCCGCCGAATCCAGTAGCGATGCCCTACGAAGATCCAAAGAGATTCTAGTTCTCCGATCCACCCGACGTCAGAACCCCGCATATCCAATGCAAATTAGCGGCTATTTTTTGTCCGATTATCTATTGGCGAATATTTTCGGCTGCCCTCTTTCATGCCGCATTGTATATGGATCTTGTCAAGGACCACTTCGTAGAGGATAAATACCAAGTTTTGGATGCGAATCAATGTCTACTTTGATGCGCTCAGGTCTGCTTTATATATATTCTCCAAATCTCAGAGCGACGTGTCCGTCTACATATGAGCTACATAGGCCTTTGGTTCTTACTTGGTGTGTGTGTCCGTCCTGCCTCATACAATGTGGCGCTGCGGGCGCTCTCTATATGTACTTACAGCACCCCTCATCTCTGCTATTCTCGTTCCCATCTGATGACAGGGGGCTAGGTGAAAGTTGATCCCGAACTGGGGCTTCTACGAAGAGCATAGCTATTGTCTCCCCTTCACAGCACTTTGGAAACCCCCTGTAACAACTTCAACGCGATGGTGCTCAATATTCCATATTGATTGGAGGCCTGCCGCTAGAACGTCCGATTTCGATAGCTTAGCCGCTTGCTAAAAATTGCAGATATCCGTTTGACGCACTTATTTACACCTTTCACCAGGCTTGAGTAAGGTACGCTCCCCACAGCCGCTCTCGTCTCCAGCCTTCTAACTCCCCAGCTCATCACTACTGCGTCCGACGCGTGCGGCCTCTACTCCTTAGCGGCTCCGACCGCCGGTGGAGTTGCTTTTGCACCTTTAGCTACTCAGTTGTTGCATGCGCCGCCGTTCTGGGGCGTTCCCTGTCCGCTGCCTGCTCTGCTGCTCGCTCCACCGTTGCCTACTACACGTCTATTATCCGCCCCGCCGTTTCCAGTTGCGCCTTTAGCAGCTCCACTATTTCGTGCTGCGCCATTAGCACCGCCAGCACCAGTGGAAACTCTGTCAGCAGCTCCGCTGTTGTTGGCAGCCCGGCTGTTAGCAGAAACCTGAGCCCCCTTTCCCTTTTCTTTATCCTTTCGTTTTATCTTGCCATTTTCCTTCCCCCTGCCTTTGCCCTTCGCAGCTACACATGAATGAATTCCCGAAACACATATTGACCTTTCTTTAGTGCCTTCGAAATCCCTTCCTCCGCCTTCACCCACTTCTTCAGCTCAGGCAGCTGTTCACTGATGAGAAGAGCTACTAGGTTACCGAACACCACGCTTCCCTCGTTGTTCAAGTGCGTAAAGTCCGCCGGGGCAAGATTGTATGTCGCAGCATTCGCTGCCCCAATTGCGTTCAAGTACTTGGTACTCGCAGCATTCAAATCAATGATCTTTGCGCCACTTTTTTTCGCAGCATCTTTCGCCGCAGCCGTTACATCAGCCAAATTTTCCGTCACTAGACCGGTGGCGTTATTGAAACGGCGTCTGCTCAGACTAGTAACGAGGATCGGCGTAGCAGATACTGCGCGTACTTCATTGACAAAAGCGACCAAGTTGTCAGTGAGTTGTGCCATGCTGATGTTCTTCTCGGGCTTCTGGTCGTTGTGGCCGAATTGTATAGTCACATAAGGTGTGAATTCTGGTACTGCGGCCGTAGCCGCGCTCAAAACATTGGCCCAGTCGCCACCTGCACGGAACGATACTGTGGTTGCTCCATTGTGGCCGAAGTTCTTGCCCGTAGCACCGTTGTGTAGGGTTGTGTTGAGGAAGCCATTGCCCCAGCCTGTGTATCATCAGCATCCACTTGGTGCACTTACTTCCAGGGCCATTAACGTACCTCCACCATTGATTGCCTGCACAGCAGTCGTTGAGTCTCCGGCGAGAAAGAACGCAGGCGGTTTGACCTTTACTTGCTTGGCTGGCATTGCAACCGCGTTCGTGAAAAGGGATACGAGAAGAGTGCATATCGGAACGCTTAACGTAAATAGCGTCATGATTAATTGCACGATCTTGCAGATCGAAGGACCTTTATATCGAGATATCCTTTGACTCTGTTTGACGTTGCGTACAGGAGCGAAATATGTACATATATATCGTGGGCGATCTCTATCGCGAATCTTATCACCGCGGCGGATACGCTATCCTCATCCTTGCACGATCTTGACATGAAAAGTGCGAGAGGAAGTTTGCTGGGTATTTCCACCAATCGTCGTCAAAGTTGCGCATCAACGCGGGGCCCTGCGGAAAAATTACCCCGTGGGGCCAGGCCTGCTACATACTATCGCTTGCAAAATGTGCGTCCGGACACTCTGATCCTGTGGTCGCTAGTCGCGTGCCATGGCTATGTTTTCCACCAGCCAGAAGATCCATAGGATTTATGCAATGATTAAACGAGCGACAACAATCTCTCATGACTCTAGAGAAGTCTTTCGGTCTATAGGGCTTAAACTGATTCTTTTATCCTGATTAGGCTGAAGCTTGCGTCTGTGCTACCAAGAATTCGTGCCTGAGGGTGGGCGAGAATCTCGCCGTGGCATCTAGCGCGAAGCACCGCGATATGCATGCGAGCTGATTTAAGCGAAGGAAGCTAGATCTAGAACCGTAAGCTGGAGGTTGAACATGTTGGAAGGCGATTGTCGTCGAGATCCTTCACCATGGTCTAATTGCTAAGGTTGGTTGGCATCGCTCAGGCTGTATGGCTTCATACCCTTCATCGCGTGTTCTCGACGATGAGAGATAATCCGGCCTAGACTTTCACTAGTCCTTTTGCAAACCTGTGAAGAAAGAGTCTTCTTTCGGGTGAGGTGTTTACACTAACCACGGGTTTGGATCTGGACAACGAGGCCTAGCTACAGCTAACGGACCAGACAGGAAAAGATGAATGAACCAAGCTGTGTTACACAAGCGAAAGTATCAAAGACAAAAATATTGAACGACAGTGATGCCACAAGTTCGATTAGACTCGAGCTGACCCTGAATCGATCTATCCAGCTCGACTCTGGATTACTCCACGCTCATCACGTGCCGTCCCGCTAGCCGTTTATAGTTAAAATGGTCACGGGTCTTGGTGTTGAACCTCGTTTTCTAATATCCTATCTGACTTATCGCCACGTGTTCAACCGCCATTACAACGTCAACGCTAGACCCCCCTACCCCCTCCGTTTAGGGTTAGGGTGTAAAGCAGTATCCACGAACCTCCGCATCCTTCCCTTATCCAATCACCACCATCCCAAAGCCCTGCCAGCTCCCTTTATCCAATCACCGCCAACTAAATAATATAACACGGTTTGGATACTCCAAAGCCGGCTAGCCCGACTGAATCGTCGATTGGATCCAGAGTCTACTCACTCGAGCGGTCAGAGATCGAGTGGATCAACTCCAGAGTCAATCGAACTTCTGGCAACACTGTTGAACGAGCATGGAATTTTTGTTCAGACGAGGATGATGGTCTCGTTCTCCTCGTTGAAGAAATCGTCATCCACGACTTCCACCCAGCCTATTCTGCGATAGATATTCTCTTTCTTATCAACCTGCGACACAATCATGGCACCGGTCACCTCGTGATAACGTGTTTCCTCTTCAAGGCTCGAACGTCTGAGGATATCCTTCCACTTCATCCATCGGAGACACCTAATAGTTCCGCCCTCCTCAGGAAGCGCGTCTGCAAGCGTGTCCAGCACTGCAACTTCCTTCTTGTTATATGAGTCCTCATCTGGTTCAGCTCTGATTGGCTCGAATGTGCATCGGGTAGGATGATACACCAGCTCATACGACAATGCAATTCTTGTCCTCCTCTTCCTAACACGTAACTCTCCTAGCCGGCCGCGAACTCGAAGTTGTTGCGCATTGACCGAAACGCTTGGAACGGACACTAAGTCGATTGTGACCAGTTCTTCACATTCCGAATTCCAGCGCCCAGGCTTGAAATGCAGCTTCTGATGTGTTGATGCCCATGACCATGAGGGCGTTTTCGGTAATCGAGCTGCTTGCGGATCAACGGGGACACTCTTGCCCAATACAGAGAAGTCCGCCACCCAAGCGAGCTCTTGCACCAAGTTGTGCTTCCAAACGCCCATCTCAAACTCCTGCCCAGTGAGTCTAGAGAGTTCACTCCCTAAACCTGCGATAGCTGGCAGTTTGTCCGTGACCACTGTGAGCGCCTTTTGGGAGAATTCCTCCAGAACGTTGGTCCAGACCTTTTGTTCATACCTGCTGTTGTATTTGTATTCTTTAACGCTCTCGACTAGTTCACGTAGCATTGGAAACTTCCTGTTGGAGTACAGCAGCTTGGCCTCGTATTCGGAGGCATTTAACTTGCTGCAATCCCAGAACAGACCGTCTTCGGTCCAGAACAGCGTGCGCGATGCGAGCATACGTTCTTGCAAGACCCATCCACGCTTAGCAAGTGCCGAGTGCTCCACTGCGATGTTCCAGTTTGGTAGGGTGGCTTCCAGTATCACAGGATTGTCTGGCCCAGGTGGTCTGTTCTCGTCGACGAGGAAGTAATTTTGCACCGGCCAACGGGATGCTTCTCTCCGGTAAAAACATCCCACACTGCTACTCTCCGCGCCACTCGCTGCAATTGTGAACAATGAGTGCCTAAATATCTTGCCCATATTGGGAAATTCGCGGTGCCAGTCTTCATTCTCTCCTTCCTTGACCTGCATAATGCAAAGTGCATCAATCCACAAGTACCGCACACGTAAGGCACGAGTGATTTTAATGGCTTCTTGTAACGTCTTGGGCATTGATCCCGCGGGGATTGCAGTCAGTCTCTCTACCAGATTCTCCTTTGTGGTACAAGCTGCGTGTTTTGCTTCACCCCAGCAGTAGCTGAGGGTGGCGTATTCATTCTTCTTGCTCTTTGGGAGGTCTTCAGAAATGACTAGCCGTATCGATTGCTGTCCCGGCTGACCGACATCTAAGAGCCTAGTTGGAAGGAAGGCAGGTTCATTCCCAGCTTGAGGACCACATTTCTTATGCTCAGAAATGCAGGTCGTTAGCCACTGACGGGACAAGACCAGTAGTCGATCGAGACAGACCTTGTCTCCTAGGATTCGCCGGTTCCACGACCTATTCTCCACGTAGTCATTGTGGGCTTCGAAACGGGAAGGACGTGGCCGTCGCCCGAGAAAAAATTGCCAACATCTATTCTTTATGTTCGTGTGATCCTTAGGTGTTTCCCGACTAAGTAGAAACAGATTGACATTTATGTTGCTGTGAACATCCTGACGGTCTTCGTCGTTGAACTCGTAAGTTTCATGGTCACTTGAGTAGTAGTAGAATTCGCGACGAATATACTTGCACAGATCACAAGAGGTGTCTGCACAATTTGACAGCTCCGCAAAGTTCTTGTGGATGGCAATGTGCCCTTCTTGTAAACGCTTCGAGTCGAACAGGCGATTCTTGAAGTCTTGACATCCTTTACAGATGGCCATCCCTGCTTTGAGGTCGCTCCTCTGTGGAATGGACGGTACAATATTGAGTACGTCGAAGTATGACCGGAACCTGATATTGATCTTTAGCAGTGGCGTTGAAGCATTCTTCTGTGTCGCTTACCTGTCTTCAATCCGGCTAGAGACCTCCGTCAGCGCTTTCGCCGTTACAGAAAAGGTGCCCTCCGTTATCTTCCACGGAGGCGGAATGGATGGGACGATCAACCCTAGTGTGTCTCTGGTCTCGTCCGCCGACAGCGGGCGCGGGAAGATTTTGTTCCGGACAAGCTCAAAATCCGTATCGGATCTCTCTGAACCTTCCCCGGGCAAAGCTCTGATAGCTAGATGGGTTTGATGGTGGCCTATATGGTCTCGAATTTGATCGCGAGAGCTAAGGTGGTCTCCGCAGAACGGGCACTTATCTGAAGCGTCTGGGGGAAATTGTCGCTCGCAGGCATCGACTAAAGTTGACCGCAATCGATCGGTATAGAGGCATCTTACATTCAACTTGGAGGCAGGGTGCTTATCAGTCGGTCCGTCCTCGTCCGAGACCTCCGGACCGCCGGACTAGCTAAGATAGAGCTAGCGGACTGGCGGACTAGCTAAATAAGGGTAAGCGGACCGACCTATTACGACACTAAAATAGTGGTCGCACGAGTTATTGTGAGTCGTTTCCGGCGTCATAATTCAGCCTTGGGGAGCTTTCCTAGTCACAATGGGTTGAGTGGAGCCACGGATGAGGAGCCTAGCATACCAAATCCCCAGACTCCGGGTGGGCATCCCGATTAGACTAGCCTCCAGATTTGTGGATTGACTCCTCGTATAGCGAAGATCAAGCCACCTCCGCAAGTGGGCTTGGCTGGCAAGTTTCAGCGACAGGACCCCTCAAAGAACTTATGAGGGCTTGCCCAAGCGGAAGCGGTACTCTCCCCGCCGGAAAGTCCTCGGTGTAGCCAATCAAGCCACCGGCCGCATCTACTGCCGCATCTACGGCCGCATCTATGTAGACAAGATAGTGGCGGAATTATTCTAACGGCTAAGCCAGCGTTATAGATCCTCAATGAATCACTCTATCGATGCATCGCTATTAATTCACTATTCGTTGATAATCGCAGCGATTGTATAGCCTCAAGCGTGATCTTGGTGATGCGGTGCCAAGACCGAGGACTTTCCGGCGGGGAGAGTAGCTGGAGATCGCTCAACTCCACTGGATTATCATTACGACATAGTTTGGTTTGTGAACTTCTTGCTGGCAATTTTGGCCGACCTAGCAACCGGCTCGTAGGTGTTTATATGGCAGCTTCGCCCGCTCCTCTGACTCCGAGCTTGCTTCACTTGGTAAATACGACCTTGTTGAGTAGTAACAATCTCTAATCTCTAATCTCTCAACATGGCGACCACAACATCCGAGAAAGATGCCCATTACGGTGAAGCTGTCCATTACAGTGGAGAGCCCCATCCTTCGGATGTCAGGCGGGGTTCAATTTATCAGGTCATCCCTCCCGGTGAGAGGCGGATGTCTACCCAAGGTCGTCGCATTTCGATCGTTGACGACATCTTCGGTGAGATCAAGGAGGACGGTCCTAACTACCGAAATGTGAGCTGTCCAAAACACTGGCATTATCGAGGTACTAACTTGCTTAGGTCGGATGGCTTGGAACTGCCGTGTTGATGATCAAGACGCAAATTGGGTTGGGTGTTCTATCTATTCCCTCTGTTCTAGACACACTAGGAATGGGACCGGGACTTGTCGTAGTGGTTGCGATCGGGATAATCACAACGTGGTCGAACTATATTATCGGCGTTTTCAAGGAAAACCATCCGTCAGTTTACGGAATCGATGATGTGGGATACAAGCTTTTTGGTAAGGCTGGGAGAGAATTTTTCTATGTTGTTTTTGTTTTATGTAAGTATTACTCTGTGCGTGTCACTATTTGTGTTCTCAATAATGACCTCTTATAGTTTGGATCTTCGTTGCCGGAGCGGGTATGCTGGGGATATCAATCTCATTCAACGCCATATCGAGTCACGGAGCTTGTACGGCTATCTTTGTCGCGGTTGCAGCTATTATTGGCTTTACCCTCGGAAGTATTCAGACCCTCCATGAAGTCTCGTGGTTGGCTTGGGTTGGCACGGTCTCCATTTTGACCGCGAGTAAGTCACGCTCTGAAACTTCTCGTTGTACACAATCTGACAACCAATCTATAGTTTTTACCCTGACAATTGCTGTGGGTGTTCAAGATAAACCTGCCGCTGCCCCACCAGGTCCTTTCCAATCCAACTGGAAAGCCGTTGGCCATCCAAGCTTCGAGTCAGCGATTTCAGCTTGCTCTTCCATCGTTTTCGCATGGGCCGGTACACCTGCTTTCTTCCAAATTGCATCTGAGATGCGTGTACCAAAGCAATACACCCGCTCACTTCTACTTTGTCAGTCCGTCGTGGCCGTCACTTATATCGTGATTGGTGTTGTGGTATACTACTACTGTGGAAGCTTTGTTGCATCACCAGCACTTGGGTCGGCAGGAATCCTTTTGAAGAAGGTCTGCTATGGCCTAGCTTTGCCGGGTCTGTGCGTCAGTACCCTCCTCTTCGTACACGTAAGTAGATATCTCTAGGCTATATCGAAGATGGCTAATGACTCCCAGATTGCTGCAAAATACGTCTTTGTCCGCATGTTGCGAGGTTCGTATCATCTTACAGACCCTACTTTCCGGCATTGGGCCACCTGGCTGGGATGCACACTCGGTACTACAATTATCTCATACATTATCGCAAGTGCAATTCCTGTCTTTGGTGGCCTAGTCTCGCTTATCGGTGCGCTCCTCGGCACTCTTATGTGCTTCCAACCGATGGGCGCCATGTGGCTATACGACAACTGGCACAATGCAAGAACGGGTAAGTGGTATGCCATGGTGGCTTGGAGTGTCTTTGTGATTGTCTCCGGTTTCTTTTTGATGATTGGTGGAACCTATGGATCTGTGGTCGATATCAAAAACGCGTACGCAGTAAGTGGCGGGACTTCTCCATGGTCTTGTGCGGATAACTCGAATTCGTCATGAGAACATTAGGGGCAGTCAATCGGTCAAAACACCCTCGAGCCGAAGCCTTTTGAGGTCGTGCAAAGTCAAAGTCAGGTCTAGGATGTGTTTGTACTGTACATCATCAGTCTTCAACCACCACAAGTGGTGAAACGGCTTGACGTGCTCATCTGGTGCTGTACAATTCTTCAGACTCAAGTCGGCCAGCTGCAAAATCAGCATAGACCTTGACAAATCACCAATCACATCAGTACCTTGTTGGTTAGGTTTACATATTATTGGCTGCTCTTGTATGCTCGAAGTCCTCCGCCAATTTGGGGAAGGTTCCTCCATCCAACGGCATCTGGGCAGCTGCAGATCCTATTGGTTAAGAGGTCAAACAGATGCTGTAGGATGCAGTACTTTCGAGTAATGAATACCGACCGTGGAGCTTTTGTCATGAGCTCTTTTGGATGGATCAGCCTTCTACCAACACCGTGCATCGTCCAGCACAGTAGTGGCGTATTGGGAAGGTGTGTTAATTATTAAACCAGCCGAATGTGTCTTTGGCTACAACAGTATATTAATGCTGAGTACGTGACCATAACATACATATAGTGGTCGCATTCGAGGTTTCCTGAGATAGGCCCTTGGAGGCTGACTTGCGTAAGATCTACACGTATAGCACAACACAACACAGCACCACCCAGACAGCCTTATCTCGCGATATCAATGCAGTATCAAAGATAGCTCATACTCTGAAGCTCATATAATCACTTTATCTTTTAGCACATCTGTATTTCATGTAATGTCTCGAATCCGGGCTGTAGGGTGTGATAAACACCACGAATCGTATTTCAGCCACCGAGCCAAGGGATTCGAGCTAATAGATTGGACTACGACAGCTATTGCTCCGCAGTGCCAGCGTTAGTTTAGCGGTCGCTAGTAGGAAGTTGTCCAAGTGTGGACTATTCATTGTAACCAGTTTTTGACAGATGCGAGGTGGATAACTAAGGAGTATTTTTAGTGGCTGCCCGGTAATGGCGCATTTGACATAATTACTAACGGAGTCTCAGGAATTTCGAACAAGTTTACATAGCCTATAGAAAGATGCGGCGTCGCATCGAATAGAGGTCCTATCGAGGCAATGTCATTGGTTCTAGTAGGGTTTGACCCTGCTAACTGTGTCGATGGGATTTCGGGGGCTTACTAAGGACTCGATTTTCCATCCTCGTTTTTCTAAGTACTTGGAAAATAGAACCCCTTACAAAATTCCTTGGAAAATAGAGGTTTTCGTTAGAAAATAGACTACCTAAAGGGTATTTTAGGTAGTATATTAATAGTAGATAAGAACTAGACTAATATAATAAGTATATTTACTTTACTAAAGATCTTATTTTCTACTCCGGATTTCTGAGAGCTTAGAAAAACGAGCTACTTGGAGAATAGCTTAAAAGATAGTAAATTTATTAGAAAATAGAGTATATAAAAGGTATTATAGGTGAACTACTAGTACTAGATAATAACTAGATCATTTTACTAATTATAAGGAAAGAAAACTATTACTAGAAGGTTATTTAACTAGAAAAAAGATATTTAAATTTCTAAAACTACTATAAGTCTAATACTATATATATATACCCTTATCTAGAGATATAGTACTTAGAAGCTTTAATATATAGATATATAAGCTGACTGACTAACTAACTAACTAACTAACTAACTAACTAACTAACTAACTAACTAACTAATACTTCCATGGTACTATATACCTAATTAGGATCTAGTGGTACTGCATGCCTAATTAGGATCTACCCTCCTCCCAATTGTCTGACCCTCCTATTGGCTGCATCACCCTAACTCTACCCGCACCAAACTGCTTAATACTAATACTAACTACCCGCCCTAGCGGAATAACACAATCCCCTACCTTTGGAATTCTATGCCGCTAGGCCTATCTATGGAAGCCTTTATCTACCCACTCTTCCCCTTACACGGCCCTAACTAAATTATGGCCGCGCTAACGCGAATATAAATATAGACGCGTCTAGTAACTACTACGTGTCGCTAGGCCACCCTACGTGTCCTCCTACCTCTATGTATCCTATCTACCGCCCCTTACCTACACCTTTCCCTTCTTCCTCTATACGCCTTGATATCCTATCCACGGCACTATAGATCTAGATCTATTTAACTACCTTCTAGACCTTAAGGTCCTCGTCTACCGATTATGTAAGCGCGCTATCGCCCTATTCTATATCCGGACCCACTTAAAGGACTACTATAAGAGCTATCCGTCTGTATAGCCTCCCTCCACTATAGGCCTAGCTATAGCTACCCTTCTTAAGTAGTATCCGCTCGCTGACCCTAAGGCGGACTCCTTTAAGCTTCTAGCCCTATTCGCCCCTACTATCCCGGACGTTCCAATCTTTAAGGACGGCCTACTATACCTATAATGCCCCTTTATAGGGCGGAAGTAGGAGACCCTACGGGGGCACCTCCGCGTCTAGCACGAGGTAGGCTTCGGCTATAGGGGCTAGCCTACTAAGTGGGTGAAGAACACGGCCGCCAAGCCTCCGCTATAGACTATCTGCTACTAGCGCCTCTTTACTACTAGCTATGCTAGCGGCTACTTTATTGTGCTATCGCCCGCCTAGCGATAGTAGTAGAAGAAGGAGGAGGAGGGGAGAAAGGTTTGGACTTAGCGACTAGGGGCCTAGACGGTCCCCCTAGCGGATCTTATTAGGGTCTAGGTGGACTGGGTGCTAAAGGGAGGCCTCGCTAATGCGGAGGTAGAGAGTGGTGTAATCTAGGAAAGCTCTTTTAGGATAGAGGTGTCCCCCTAGCTTAAGATAACCTAGTGGCCCTGCTACCTATAGGGCTATAGTATAGTAGATGTCGTGTAGCTCGCTAAGGCCCCTAATCCTATTAGTAAGCCTACGCTAGAACTTATTAGGTAGAGCCTTAAGCGGTTAGTTAAGGAGGCGCGGTAGTTAATTAGCGATAGGAAGATTAACGCCTTTAACTAGACTAAGATTAATAGCCTTTTCCGATAGGCTCGGGCGTGGGACCGGCCGCTGCTTATAAAGCTGTAGAAGTGCACCTATAGGAAATACATTAGTATATAGAAGCGGCTACTCTACTTCGCCTGCTGGACCGCCGCCCCGGCGTAGCTTATTAGGCTCCCCTACTACCTTACTATAGGCTAGCGGTCCTGCCTCGATGAAATGCTCCTAGCCGTAGAGGCGCTATACTTGCTATAGCGCCTGCTGCGGCGCCGTTAGTAAGAGGGTCGCCTAGACGGTGGCATCCTCCTAGGTGTAGTAAGCGAGGGGGAGCTATAATATTGCCTGGACTAGGTAATTCTATTGTTCTATATTAAGGTGCTCGACTAAAAGCTTAGGGGCGATCTCTTTAAGAGCGTTGCTATTAGCTTCCTCGCCGCGCTAGCTATAGAGCTAGAGAAGGGTATCTTTAGGGACGCATGTGGCTATATACCCTACCTATTTAGATTTATTAAGATCGCCTAGATGCTTATTATATAGCGGGCTGTTATAATAGCTGACGATAGTTATGTCAACTACCTAGGTGATATCCTTAATAAGATGTACAGTTGCTTTCTAGTCTATAGTATCTAGTCCCCGTTTAACTAGGCGCTATAGATGCGCTCGTACGGAAAGGCGATCCGGAATAATACTATAGTAGTTGGCTATATTAGCTGGTCGGACGATCGGGAGAAGCTTTTATATAAGGGGCTAGAGCTACGTATAGCGGACTTTAAGGACTTTGTAAGCGACTAGCTACGGCTAGCGTAGTTGTAGCTAAAAGACCTCCTACTTATATACTAGGAGGAAGAGAAGGAAGATGTTGTGCCCCGGCTTTAGCTTAGCGACCTTAAAGACGACCTGTCGCGGAACGAGAAGGGGTGGAGCTTCCTAAAGAATGTCCGGAATAGCCGCGTTCTAGCGCTAGGTAAGCGCTAGCTACTAGACTGTGTCCTAGAGAACGACTAGCTGCGGGATGAGTTCCTTAAGCTAGATTAGTGTAGTGCTACGGCTACCTGGAAGAAGGACGTGGTGGTAGGGTATACCTCTTGGATCGACGCCTTCCTTAAGTGGCTTCTACTAATTATTTATGTAACCTCTAGCTAGCTGGCTTAGGGGACGGAGATACTAAGCCTACGGCACCTAAATATAGTCTATAGGCACCACTAGAGCATCTTTATTAAGGATAGCTTACTTAATACCGTGATAACATACTATAAGGGCTATAGTATTATGAGCTCCACTAAGATTATCTATTACTATCTACTAAGGGAGGTCGGCGAGCTAGTAGTGTACTACCTTTAGCTTATTCTACTATTCTAGTAGTAGCTGGATATTCTCGCGCTATCTAGGGTAAAACTCACCTCGCCGTTTCTATAGCCCTCGCCTAAGGCGTAGGGTAGCTGGGATAGCACCTAGTTAATAAAGGTGCTCTAGAGGGAGGCTACTAAGTACCTTAAAACCTATCTTAATATTACGACCTATCGGCATGCTGCGATCGCAATCTTGCGTGTCCACCTTAAGTGTGGAGGCTTTAAGAGAGACTATGGTATAGATGAGTTAAGGGTTAATAACTAGGCGGCCCACACCTTATAGATAGCTGGGACCGTTTACGCTTAAGGGCTCCGAGAGGCGCTTGGGCATGTGGAAGCTAGGAAGGCGGAGTATCGGGCGGTGAGTAGGGAGTGGTCCACCTTTCTAGGGTTCCGCGCTTCTCTACCCGCTAGAAAGAGGCTGCTTAGCGAGCTAGATAATAGGAGGAGCTAACTAAGCGAGGGGTCGAAGCGAAGACGACGGGAGGATATAGAGATAGGTAAGGAAGAGAGGGCGGTAGCGTGGGACTAGGTTAACTGGCGTGAGAGGCGCTAGAGCGGAGGCACGGAAGGGTCGTCTTGTGGAAGGCTTTATTAAAATAGCTAAAGGAGGCTATTGCCGCTACGGCCTCTCTACGGCGACTATCTACTTCAACGACGGTAGAAAGGGTGGGCTTTACTAACTAGGGGCCTCCTATTAAAGGCTTCCTTAACTAACCCTATAGGGGCACCGTGGTAACAGCCGGGTGATAGTGGGGAAGAGGCTTAGTTCTGCCCTACACTCTACGGCCCGTCCCGCGCTAGCGTCGCGCTAAAATGTCTTAGTGCTAGAAACGTAATAACTTTATTTTCTAACGTTACCTTAAAGTTTCACTTTATATTTCACTTTATGTTTTAATTTGCTAAACTAATGTTAAGATTCACATTTAATTTATAGCTAGATAGTATTCACGAGCGTAAAGCTTATATAATAGCGCTAAGCCCTATTATTCGTCTCTACCCTCTTGCCTTCCTCTACTCTATATTCCACCTTTAACCTCTTGTCTAAATCGCTTGGAAGGCTTTAATAGAACACTCCTGCCCTTATTAACGCCCCGGCTCCACAAATTCCTATATTATATAAGTACAACCGCTTTAATGCCTCTAAAGCGAGCTAGTGCCCCTAAGGCTAATAAAGCTAACACTCCCAAGTAGCCTAAGGTCCCGAAGAAGCCTAAGGCCACTCCTAAGCAGCCTAATACCGCTAAGAAGATAAAGCGAACTCTGCCTAATAATATAGATGACAATAACTAAGACGATAAAGCTAATAATATAAACCCGCCTAGTAAGAAGAAGGCTATATAGGCCGTAACGCCTGAATAGGATCTTAGGGACGACACTATAGGGCCTCTTAAGAGCGCTAATATAGAGTAACCCGTCCCCCCTATAGGTGGATCTAGCGAAGCCTTTTATAGTACCCCCCTACCTAGAGATTCCTTCTATAACTCCGCTCTACTACCCGCTACTCCTAAGCCGGGCCCTAGGTTAAAGCTAAATCCTCTCTAGAAACTAGCGCCTAACCCTATTGTAGTTCCGGATGTTATTAAGGAGGAAGAGCACGACCCTCTTAAGGACCCCACCCTAGATAATAACGATTACGACCTATTTATAGTTCCTACTAATGACTAGGCGATAGTGCCTAAACCGCTTGGCTAGCTAGCGGATATAGGTATTACGCAAGATGCTATACTATAGCGAAATATAAGTAAGCTCGCGTAGTGTGTATAGTTATTAGTAGCCGAGCTTAAGGCTATTCTAGCGGGCTAGGAGTTCTAGAAGATCTATAATAAGCTAGATACACGCTACCTTAAGCCGGCCTAAGAGTAGGTAAAGAAGAATAGTATAGCGCGGCCTTATATAATAGACCTATTAACGGTTAAGATAGCCCTTATAGAAGGAGAAGTAAATAGTGCCTAAGTCTACTCTAACCCTAACTCTAACTAGATAGCTAAGTGGACTACTATAGACTACTACGCGCGATTCTTATAGCGCGCACGCTAGTAGTTCTACAAGTGACAAGCGGGATTTCTTAATAGGAAGGGGCTCTCTAATAGCGCCGTGAACTAGCGTATATAGTTCTTATTAAAGAGGGTGGATTATAAGAACGCCCCTTTAAGACGCGGTTAAGGAAGAGGGTAATAGTAGTAGCTCTATAGGTTAGAGACTTTAACACCGAGGAAGAATAAGATGTAGCGTTATAGGGGCCCTTCGTCGAAGCCTTCTATAGAAGGACCCTCCGCCTCTAATATGACCACTGAGGATGGTAATCTTATTAGTATAGAGCACCTATATTAGACTAAGAGAGAGACGGAAAATCTTAAAGACATGCCTATAGAGGAGCAAGACACCTTCTAACTAGTTAAGGCCTTAGAGGTGAACTTCGTGGTATTAATAAAAGCTAAGTGCCTAGATCTAGATAAGTTCGACTTTAGGTACTAATACTATTAGTACCGATTAATCCGGGCTATTATAAGTAGGGGTAGGGACCTTTAGGTTAAGCTTTAGAGGTTTATAAAGAGTAAGGACGCCTAAGAAGACGAGTAGGTAGCCTCTATTCCTAAACTGGATGCGGGGGCTACCAAGAATGTCTTGTAGGCCGTCTAGGACGAGTTGGCCGTGGAGGGTAGGCTATAAGCGCGGGTAGAGGAGGCTAAGTAGTAAGTATAGCTGCTAGCGCAGGTCGGAGAAAATAAGTAGTAAGCGGAGGTAGGGGAGACTAAGTAGTAAGTATAGGTAGGGCCGGACGAGTAGCTTAATAAAGAGAAATAGATGGAGAGTGATATTATTCACTTCGGAGAGCTATTAGAGACTAATATATCGGCAATCTCGTAAATAGAGACCTTAATAGATAATCCCCTCTACTAGTAATATAACTACTTAGAGGCGATTAAGCGAGTTAGAGCCTTAAGCGTGCTATTCCCGCGCATCCCTAGAATGGCGTTAAATAAGACGCTATATTAGTGGTAGATGGTGGCTATTATAGTATTAAAGAAAATGGATGAGGATGAGCTAATGCGTGGTGCTATCTTATCCGACGCTATAGGCCTTAGGAAGACGTTTAAGATGGCCGCGTATATCTTATAAGTATTCTAGCTCTCTCCCTCTATATAGCGCGTCTATGAGTTAGGGTTAGGGTTAGGGTTAGGGTTAGGGTTAGGGTTAGGGTTAGGGTTAGGGTTAGGGTTAGGGTTAGGGTTAGGGTTAGGGTTAGGGTTAGGGTT